>NC_041389.1:503292068-503379644 GCF_002162155.2 Triticum dicoccoides
CTCACATATCTCTACTCTTATAAAAAACAGAGTTGGTGATGATGGTGTTCCTGCCATCCTGCAATATAGGCCATCGGATTTATATCCGACGGACAGGAAGGAAAATATGACAATTTTGCAAAAAGATACCCACACCCCTCTCCGCATTTGCAAATAAGGCATTCCCTCGTTCATCCATTTCTCCCACAAGATAAACTTCTCATACAGATGTATCTTGATGTTCCATGCAACGCATGGGCATCTTGCTAGTAGGGAGAAGGAGTTTGTGTGACACATATCTAGCTATATTAAGGGATAGGTAGATAGCATATGTGTGAGAGACATTATTATACTTTGAGACATTAGTGGCTGCAGGTGGGCGGAACTAAAGGGGTGGGCGTGTTAGACATAGAGAGCGTGTGTGTTTCTGTGTGAGAGACTTGTAGGACGGGCTAGAAAGACGAATTTAACCCTGAGGAAGGGAGAGAAATACACGAAGTGCGCGTGTGTGATTCCGATGCCCACAGGGAAATGAGATATGTATGCGTGTGAGAGAGATTGCACAATTCATTCACGTATCACTATCCAGCGATCATGGACGTGCATCGCTTGAGCATAAGTCAATATCTACTTCGTATCGTGGCCAAAGGAATATCGATTCAACGTTGTAAAGATTGGACACTCACATATCACATTTTTTTCTATTTAAATAAACCTTTTCGGTTGTGCATGCCAAAGTTACAGTGATGTTTCTTCAAACAACCAATGTAGCTATCATGCACATGCTCCATTGTTACTCTTGCATTCAAATTCATTAGTCTTGGATGATTTAAGTTTCTATTGAAGTAATATATGTAATATTCATATATGAATTCAACTGGTATGCAATTTATGAAATGGAGGCTATGTAATCATATGAAGTAACACTTTTAAGTAGCTAACTACAATATCCATTTCTTTTTGTGCGCCTCTACACTAACACATCAATGCATTATGTTTAAAGTAAATAACCAATGGCACTAAATTATCTATTTACACGAGAAATACATAGGCTGAGCGTTTGATCCCTTTTTTTGAGAACGCGCCACTACACCCGTACGATTGACCGCGCCCGTGTGAACGTCCAAGTTATCGGCACATCATCCTGAGTTATTGTCTTTTTTCTGGGGTGGACTTCACACCAGTTATTAACTGCTGACGCGTGTCCCGTGTACACAGTCTAGCATGACATTCCCGCTAGCACGGTCCAAAATTAGTTGAAACTGGATACGAACGATCCTGCGGGTGGAAAAATCTCCCGCCTCCTTCTAAAATTTCCGCCACCTTAGTCTTTAGCATGCGAAATCCCCCTTTTGTCCTTGGTGCACGGAGACCAACAGTTACAATACCGCCCTCATCTACATGATAGGTCGGGGCTGCTTTGGTAACTTCCGGTTCCCCCGACTACACGGCACCCCCATTTCCTCTCCCCCTCCCGCAAAAATGACTAACTCCATAGCACCAGTGCATCTTACATCACACCGTTCGTACTTCATCGCCCTTTCTCCCCTCCCCTCTCGAAACCCTAGACTGCTCATCCACCGGCGTACCATAGCCCATTCACTGCCAGCGGCGTCCAACTCGCCGGATCTGCTTCTGCGGTCGCATCTGCCCCTCCCACCTCCCCTAGAAACAAGTAGACTGCTCATCCACCACTGTACCACAGCCCATTCAGTGCCTGCCTTGTCCACGTCATCGGATCTGCTTCCCCGGTACTCTCGTCAACCGCCGCGCATCTGCAGCGGCTCATTCGTACTCCCCACCAGAGACGCTTCGTCCACACCCCCTGGAGCCGTCCCACCGACGCCCCCGTCGACGGCCTCTGATCCTCTTTGCCGACACCTTCCTCAACCCTACCGGAGCCGCTTCACCGACACCTTCCTCAACCCTACCGGAGCCGCTTCGCCGACACCATCGTCAACCCTACCGGAGTAGCTTCGCCTATACCATTCTCAACCCTAATGGGGCCGCTTTGCCAACTCACAAGTCCACGGCATCAGATCCGCTTCCTCGCACCCTCATCCAACCTACCGGAGCAGCTTCTGACGCCCCGTCCACGGCCGCAGATCCGCATCGTCGACACCACCCTTAAGCCAACCACCAGAGTAGCTTATGACGCCCCGTCCATGACCGCAGATCCGCATCGTCAATGCCATCCTTAACCCAACCACCGGAGCAGCTTCTGACGCCCCGTCCACGGCCACAGATCCGCGTCGTCGACACCATCCTTAACCCAACCACCGGAGCAGCTTCACCTACGCCCTCGTCCACGGCCATAGATCCGCTCCGCCCACACCGTAGTCCACCCTACTGGAGCCGCTCCACAAACACCCTACTTGACGGTTCTAGATCTCCTTACCAAACCCCGATAGCCAGCGCAGCGTCATCACCTTCGACGTTTCTAACCTGATTCCCACTGTCTGGAGAGATGCCAAGCACCCGCCACGGCCTAGGTACCTGTCACCTTTAAACCCGTCCAGCATCACCTGCCCGATGTACTTCAAATATACTAACCGGTCGCTGTTACCTGTTATGCAGCTGGCAAAAACTACAAGGATGATGTTTCTTCTGGATCTAATAGCTTGGCCAACCAAGATCCTGGACTGAGGCATTGCTATGATCTTGTAAGCGCGTCTCTCTCTCTTGTATTGTTTTGTGCTTGCCAGCGTGCTTTGCTAGGATTTTCGACCAGTAATCCCTTTGTGCAGACAATGATTTCTACTACTGGCTGCTAAATTAGATATGTAGATGTCATACATGATACTACCTCGTACCTCTGTTCCTAAATATAAGTCTTTTAGAGATTCCACTATAGGCTACATACGGAGCAAAATGAGTGAATCTACACTCGAAAATGCATCTATATACATCTGTATGTGGTCCATACTGGAATCTCTAAAAAGACATACATTTAGGAATAGGGGCGGTACATTACACAAAATCCTAGGTGACATGTAGGAATTCTAGTGCACTGCATTAGGCTCCCTTAGAGTGCCTGCTAGTCTAGCATACAGAGGCATGGCTAGTTTATGGTATGCACACAATCGTTAATTGGTGGTTTAAATATGCGCAAGGGATATGCAATGTAGTATCATGTAGAGATGTCTGAAATTAGCCGTGCCAACTTGCAGATAGGGTTACACAATGAAAAAGTACAAGATGTATGTGGCAATTTCATGGAACATCGCAAAAAAAGGAGAGGCAGCAGTGAGCCTATACAGTGTGCTATGGTACGTCACTCCTCCATTGCAATCATCATGACATGTTATTTGTATGCCAGTTCTATTAGCCAAGTTTCTTAGGGACAGTTATTACGAGTTAACCTTAGAAAATAAGCACCTGTGAATATAAGCTCCATGTAATATGCCAACCAGTTCTTTTCATTGCGTTTTCAGCTTATCTTTGGTATGATCAGTGGAAAGTCTAGATTGCATTATATATTTTTCATTTTGCTGCCCATATGGAAATTAATTTGACTTGCAAACATCACAAATTGAACCCAGTGCAGTAATTAATATGATAGGAAAACAGACCATCACTATTTTCTCAAAATGCAAATACAAAGATACCATCTACTTGGCACAATCTACTTTGGTCAATGTTTTCCATTGAGATCCCATTGCCTAATTTAAACGAAGAGTGCATGACCCACATTTAAATGAAGAATAATTATTTATTGAAATTCGATGGTCCAAGTGGCTGGTTATTATCATATAGCAGCACCACCTGAAAGCATAATATAGCAGCAGCAGCTCATAGCAACTCATCATACAGCAGGAGCAGTCTGCAATTCATCATATACCACCAGCAGCTCATAGCAATTCATCATATAGCAGCAGCAGGAGCAGCTCATAGCAATTCATCATATAGCAGCAACAGGAGCAGCTCATAGCAATTCATCATATAGCAGCAGCAGGAGCAGCTTTTAGCAACTCATCATATAGCAGCAGCAGCAGCTCATAGCAATTCATCATATAGCAGCAGCAGCATCTCATAGCAACTCATCATACAGCAGCAGCAGCTCATAGCAATTCATCCTATAGCAGCAGCAGGAGCAGCTCATAGCAATGCATCATATAGCAGCAGCAGAAGCAGCTCATAGCAATTCATTCTATAGCAGCAGCAGGAGCAGCTCATAGCAATGCATCATATAGCAGCAGCAGAAGCAGCTCATAGCAATTCATCGTATAGTGGATCAGAATGAAAATTTGGCAAAAAATCAGAGGAGATCCTCACCTTGTTGGATGAGCTCATCCTTCAACAGCACCTCAAGGCCATGGCCTGGGAGGAGGGCAGGGGGAACAAGGTGCCTTCTGTCACAGTGTGGCATCATCCGTAGTTGTGCAGCGCCAGCCGGAGTAGTTCATTGGATGAACCACAGTGGAGTAACTGCTGGAGACCATGAGAATGAGGGGCGGCGCCAGAGGGAGGAGCAGCCAGGGAGATTTGCCCCTATCCGCCGGCCATGTACCCTAGCTGGACATAGCATCATCGAGGACCAGGCCAGATGGGACCAGTGGCGACGGCTTGCTGGAGGAACCCTAGTGCTGCAGGCAGGGGATCGAGGTAGAGGGAAAGGGGAGAGAAGATGCAAGCGGGCAGGGCAATGAATGCTTGCTTGTTTGTTTTTACTTGAGGGTCAGGTGTGACACGGGCGTCAGCAGTTGCATTTTGAGTGTAATATAGGCATACAACAGAGTCATTTCACTATTCCCCTTCCCTTCAATTTTTAGTGAGGTTCTACCCGAAACACCCCCCTCCAAAGCGAAATTAGTTAAGCCCAAGCCCATAACTCAAAAATGACTTCTTTACATCTTTTATGGCTTATTTTGACAATATGCCCTGAAAATGCGGAATCGAACTGGCCCTTAACCTGCAATTCAATTGTGCGTGCAATGATGAATCACTCATGCCTGCTATCTATACATTTAGGCATCATCATACATGGCATAACCTAATACATGTGCATTCCATTGTAGAATCTGGAATATGCAATGTTT
Source organism: Triticum dicoccoides (assembly GCF_002162155.2). NCBI lineage: Eukaryota > Viridiplantae > Streptophyta > Magnoliopsida > Poales > Poaceae > Triticum > Triticum dicoccoides. Next base: position 503,297,087 of record NC_041389.1, read on the forward strand.
ATGTTAGTTCATACGTTGCACATGATGTTTAAATGCCCCTTAAATCTGGTCAGTCAAGTGATGGTCTTTAAGCCTCCTTCTCTGCTTCTTTTCTTGATATGTAAGATTTGCTCACACATACGTTCAATTTCTTGTTTGCATCAGCCAGCCATACTAGGACTGTTTTCTTTGATTACTTGTTGTCCTTGACCTAACACTCTAACAGAGCTTGTCAACGATTTAAACACTAAGGGCTTTTGTAGTGGGGCCTTGTCTAACTCATAGGTGATATAAAGGTTTGGCTGTACACTACAGTAGGCTCTCCAAGAGTACCTGGAGATCCAGTTCGAAGGTATGCCTAGTTTTTACATAGTGCAGACATAATAAATGCTCATTTCATTGTGTGCAAGTGCAAGAGATGCGACATGTTTCATTATGTTGTGTTGTTTTGTTATAATCTCATCCTTTTGTGTTCACAGACTGGAAAGTATGCATATTTATCTTCCAACGAGACGAGTAACTAGTTTGTGTCACCTTGCAGAGGGGGTGCAATGAAGATAAGATTGAGGATTTCCAAGTACAAGATGTTAGGAAGGAGCCTTGCAAGAGAAGTAGGAGCTGCGCTGAGCCTCTTCAACCTGCTAAGGTAAGTCACTGTATGCAACTCAACAGTTCAATTCCTTGTTTGTTTCAGGCATAGTTAATTTTCTCTTTTCAATTGCTTTATTTGTCCTCACTTAATGAGATGCCCAAATAATTATGCCTGATGTTCGGTACTTGTATCACTATTAGTTGACATAATTAAAGGCGTTACCATTTAATTACTCTGCCGAAGTGTGCCTGAAGCTTTGAAGTCTATTAACCAACTATTATTGCATGAGGCTCACAATCTAGTTTATACTACGCTAATGATTGCATAGTTTTGCCTACTGTAGTATGTTTGTATGAAACCATCTGCTGTTCATTATGCTCCCTAAGACTTTAATTGAGGTACAGAATGGCCAACTGCTTGCTTACTTATACACAACGTGCTGTCTAAATTTGTAACTTGTCTGTGTTTTCGATTGGGCCCCAACATCATGCTCCTCTGGTGAGCTAAGTGGGATTTCTATATGCAGGCTGCCCAGACTATCTTTTATAATTTTTAAAATATCACCTGCTTATGCTTCATGACGTGTAACATTTTTTTTTGAAAGTGACGTGTAACATTATTGTTAGTCCTGTTTTGCCATGTAGTACAAAATAGTGTCTTGTTCGCTTCACTGTTGTAACTATATTTTTGCCCTAGTCATGTGTACTTACAGAAACATTTCAGGATGAAGTGACATCAACACAAAAATCTGTGAGTAGTGTGGCTTGGCCGTTACCGAATGATTATGGATTGGAATTGGAATGTGCTGATGTCCTCGAGCATCAACTAGAGGTGGCAAGACAACATGTACATGATTCTCAATGTATAATCAACAAGTTGAGACTGGACATGCGGGTATTAGATGCAGGAGTCAAAAAAAGGAAACAAGACATCGAGGTAACCATGAAGGAATTGGGGATTTTGCAGACTGAAATTTGTGCTAGCTGAATCCGGCCAATCCTATTTTCTGAAGAGATTATAGTTCAAATGGAGTTAAGTTGATGCGTGTCCATGATGTATGAGCTGTATTTGCCCAGTGTATGTAATTTGCTGTTTGTGTATGCTTTATTATCACCTGTGCTGAACCCTAATGCCCAGTGGGTATAATCGGCTGTAATTTCTTTATTGTGTAGTCTAGGATTATTCTACCTTTCTATGCCTTGATCTCTTTGTTGTATAGTGTATGCTTTTTAGAGGTGATAGTATTGAGTAGGATAATTCTTTGAATATGCTATATCGTTCAAACGGGGGCCAACTCGCCCGACCATGGCCCTTCACGGGCCGTCGGATCCATGGGCCTTCTACTTCTCGCAGGATCCATGGGCCTTCTACGTCTCGCAGGATCCATGGGCCTTCTACGTCTCGCAGGATCCATGGGCCTTCTACGTCTCGCAAGATCCATGGGCCTTCTACGTCACGTAGGATCCATGGGCCGCCGACTCATTTATGGGTCTTGTACGGGCCTTTAATGGGCCGTAGATGGGCCTATAATGGAAATCGTACGTTTTATGGGCTGACCATAACGGGCCGTTAATAGGCCGTATTTGGTGATGCTATGAAAATGGCCCAACAGACTAACGGACCACAAACAGGCCGACTGTAATGACGGGCTGAATTTGGCCCACAAGCAGAAAATGACAGTAATGGGCCGTAAGTAACCGAATGCTGCAAATGAGCCCAAGAATAAATGGGCCCTCAGAAGGCCGAAAGTTAACTTGGGCTGGAAACGGCCCAATGGAATAACCGCCCGTTAATGGGTATAAAGTGTTACATTGTTCATTACGGGCCAGTTTCACCGCGGGCCTCTAAAGGGTGTAAAGTAATACATTGTTCATTACGGGCCAATTTCAGCACGGGCCGCTAATGGGCCAAGAGTTACAAAGGGCCTCATATGGGCTGAAAGACGTCATGGTCCATACATGGGCCAGAAGTGAAAACGGGCTGGAATCATATTGGATGGCCCAAATGACGCTACTGGGCCTAATTCGCATAGGGCGTAATGGGCCTTGGGTTAGCGGGTTGTAAATGGGCTATATGCTAACAGGCCGTTAACAGGCTTTCCATGGGCCGGCCCGCCAGCTTTTGACCACGTCAAACGGGTCGGCCTTTTCACAGGAATGCGCCACTGTTGGGTTGTGCCACGTGTTGACGTATCATAGGCGCCTTCTGTCCTGTGAGTGGATGGCATTTGTCCCAATGATGAGCCGACACGTGTTTCCTCCAGCCAATGATGATTTTACATGTGCAAAATCCCCATTGGCCAGGGCTGTTAACGGGTTATCAGATCCAAAACCCGACCTGATAGCTTAACAGCGTTCCGTTACGGTGGATGCCATGTGTCGGTCACCCTTGACGAAAGCACTTCTATGACGCGCGATTTATCGTCATGGAAGTGGACACTTCCGTGATGATAATTTTGGTAATGTCATGGAACACTTCTACGACAGCACAGGTATGACTATCTTGATTCTGTCATAAAATCGTCATGGATGTACATGCATGATAAAAAACACGACCTACTATGACAAACACGTATCATCACGGAAGTGTATTTTTTTGTAGTGAAGGGAATCCTCAACACCATAAGTCACCATGACATAGCACACTTCGTTGACTTGGCGGCCATAGTATAGAAGTATTGTGCGATGGGAAGCCCCTGGAAAACCCAAACAAAATTCTAGGATCCTCCGGCTCTCACTAAACCCCTCGTCCGAACTAAAAGGGTGGACTCTCGCAAGTCACCCGATCCAATTACAAAGAAACCAAAGCCCACTACAGGGTTTAGAACCGTATTAGAGGGATGGCTCAATGGGCCATGCAAAATTCACAGCACACCGGATACCATACCAACACACAGCCTTAGAGCATGTTGGATACTCCGGCAGGTGGCCAAGAGCGGCGAGGATCTCCTCATCAATGATACTGCAGAGCATCATCCTGCGGAAAATAACAATACAGTATTGACAGTCTTCGAGACTTTCGCCTCAAATAACAGGCGCAAGCGAGCACTCCGCAGCCTCGCTGAAGTCTGCCACATTGCAGCAATAAATCCATGGAACGATACGGCCATAACCTTCAATGCCAGTGACGAACCTCAATTCTGAGCAGTCCGAGCACCAGCCGCTTTGGTCCTTAGTCCAATTGTGGACGGCTTCCGGCTTACTAAAGTGCTCATGGACGGTGGCAGCGGATTAAACCTCATCTACGAGGAAACTCTCAACAAAATGGAAATAGACAAGAGCTGCATTGAGCAAAGCAGCAGACCTTCAGAGGAATCATCCCTAGTCGGGAGGCATGATGCGCGGGAAAAATCACACTAGATGTGGTATTCGGCACGCTGGAGAATTATAGGTCCGAAGAAATCACATTCCAAGTGGCCCCGTTCAGTAGCAGATACCACGCCCTTTTAGGGTGGGATGCATTCACGAGCTTCCAAGCTATACCCCATTATGGGTACATGAAGCTTAAGATGCCCGGGACCAATCGAATCATCACTCTAGCTAGTGATCTGGACGTAGCACTCCGCGCCGAAAATAAAACCGCCACACTGGCCCTTGAGGCATTATCCAAAGCCCTCGCGGCCGAAGAACTAATTGCGCTGCGCTCCATAGTGGACAAGGATGACATGATACTCGACAAACGACCCAAGTCCACCTCTTTCAAACCAGCGGACGAAATAGTCAAATTCCAGGTCCACCCAACAGACTCGACAAAAATAGCATCCATCGAGGCACAGCTGAACCCCACAATAGACGCTGCACTGCGAGAGTTCTTGCGCAAGAATTGGGACATCTTCGCCTGGCATCCTTCAGACATGCCAGGTATCCCACGCAGGCTGCCCGAGCATAGCCTAAACATATTGAAAGGATACAAGCCAGTCAAGCAGACTCTTCGGCGTTTTTCAGAACCTAAGTGACAAGCCATGGGAGAGGAACTAGCTAAGTTACTCGAGGCCGGATTCATCAGAAAAATAAAACATCCGGACTGGCTAGCAAACCTGGTGATGGTACCAAAGAAGGACAATCCTGGTGCCTATGTGTCAATTTCAAGGACCTCAATAAGGCTTGCCCCAAGGATCCCATCCCTCTCCCCCACATCGATCAAATCATCGACGCTACCGCAGGACACGACTCATCGTGCTTCCTCGACGCATACTCCGGATACCATCAAATCAAGATGGCAGAGTCCGATCAAGCCACAATGGCATTCATCACTCCATACGGCCCCTTCTGTTTTAACACCATGCCTTTCGGGCTCAAAAATGCCGGCACAACCTATCAACGCTTGATTCAGACATGCATGGAAAAACAAATCGGCAAAACAGTTGAGGCATCCATAGACGACGTGGTCATCAAAACCAGACACGTCGAGTCTTTAATAGACGACCTAATGCTTATGTTCGACAATCTCCGAACATATGACATCAAGCTAAATCCGGAAAAATGTGTTTTCGGCGTTCCTGCCGGAAAGCTCCTGGGCTTCATCATTTCCAATAGAGGAATTGAAGCAAATCTGGCTAAAATCCGAGCTCTGTCACAGTTGGCTACCCCAACAGACCTCAAGAAAATCCAGAAATTAATTGGATGCATGGCTGTCCTAAGCCGCTTTATCTCCTGATTGGGAGAAAAGGCACTACCTCTCTATCGTCTTCTTTGACTAACCGAACACTTCGAGTGGACGGATGCGGCCACGGCCGGACTGGAAGAAATAAAGGCCCTCTTGGCCAGCAATCCAATCCTGGCCGCGCCAAATATCGGCAAACCCATGCTATTATATATAGCTGCAACGCACGAGGTTGTATGCGCAGTGCTCATCGTCGAACGAGAGGAGGACGAACATAAATTCTCGCTTCAAAAGTCGGTATACTACGTATCCACTGTCCTCACACCATGCAAGTCACGGTACCCACATTATCAAAAGATAGCATACGCGGTCTTCATGGCATCCCAGAAACTACGACACTACTTCCAAGAGTGTTCAATCACGGTGGACTCTAAAATACCACTCAACGATATAATAAATAACCGCGATGCCACGGGCCGGATTGCTAAGTGGGCCATCGAGCTCCTCCCGTTCAACATCATATATAAACCATGGCGAGCCATTAAGTCGCAAGTACTGGCTGACTTTGTTGCCGAATGGACAGAAGCCGAACTCCCTAAAGAGTACGGCGCATACTCCAATTGGATCATGCACTTTGACGGCTCTAAGATGTTGGCTGATCTGGGAGCGGGTGTTGTCCTGACATCCCCCACTGGAGATACGGTCCAATATGTACTACAAATACTATACACAGACTCCAACAATGCAGCCGAATACGAGACTCTGTTGCACGGTCTTCGAATGGCGGTCCCCAAGGGCATTCAACGCCTAGATGTGGGGGGGGGATTCGAACCTCGCAATATCTCAAATAAATGGAGACTTTGACGCCAAGGACCCGAAAATGGCGGCTTACCGCAATCGGACCTCAAAATGTCAGCTCGGTTCGAGGGGCTCGAATTCCATCATGTGGTCCGAGAAAACAATCAAGCAGCGGATATCCTCGCCCGCATCGGCACTAAACGCGACCCCGTCCCGCACAATATCTTCTTGGAAAGGCTTTTCAAGTCGTCTGTGGTGTGGCAAGCGGAGACCGGCAATACTAGTCTAGATCAGACCACAACCCCAGATCCCGAACACACTGACATAATCGGAGGCTCCGCCACCGAAATAACACCTTCGACCCACGTGATCATGGTTGTCATCGCCCCGTGGACAGAACCCTTCTTAGCCTACCTAAATAGGCAGGAACTCCTCGAGGACCAAAATGAGGCACGTTGCATTGTGCGGCGCTCTAAAGCCTACAAGGTCCACGAGGGAGAGCTTTATAAGAAAAGCGTGACTGGAGTGCTCGAAAGGTGTATATCCGAAGAGGAAGGGCGGAAGCTATTGGCCAAAATTCGTGTCGGGCTCGGCGGCCACCACGCCGCAGCTTGGGCCCTTGTAAGCAAGGCCTTCCATACAGGTTTCTACTGGCCGACAACCCGAGAAGACGCACAGAACCTCGTCCAACATTGCGTCGGTTTCCAGCTTTTTGCAAATCAAAGCCATATGCCACCTACCGCTCTCCAAACAATCCCCATAACTTGGCTCTTTGCGGTCTGGGGGCTCGATATGGTTGGACCCCTTAAAGGAGGAAGCCATAAGAAAAAAAATACTTGTTAGTCATGGTGGAAAAATTCACCAAATGGATAGAAGCCAAACCAGTTAAAACGCCCAAATCCGGACCAGTGCTAGACTTCATATTAGGGGTCGTACACCATTACGGTGTCCCCCACAGCATCATCACCGATAATGGCTCCAACTTCACAACCAACGAGGTGAAAACTTGGTGCGGCAACATGGGCATTAAGCTCGACTACGCCTCCATCTATCACCCCCAAACAAACGGTCAAGTATCATGAGAAAATGGTCTTATTATGAGCGGCATCAAACCCAGACTAGTGCGATCTTTGAAGGAATCAGATACGCACTGGGTCGAGGAGCTCGACTCCGTACTATGGGGCTGCAGACCACGCCGAATCGCACTACCGGATACACACCATTTTTTATGGTGTACGGTGCACAGGCGGTATTGCCCTGCGATATCATTCATGACTCACCTTGAGTGCGCATGTACGAAGAGAGAGAAGCCGAGCTGGATCGGCAGGACAGTTTAGATGCCCTAGAGGAGGAGCGTGACATCGCAAAAGCCCGTTCTGCATTCTATCAGCAACAGGCTCGAAGGTATCAAAGCAGAGAAGTATGGGCAAAAACTTATAACGTTGGCGAACTCGTTCTATTCCTACCAGAGAAGAAAAAGGACAAGCTCAAGCCAAGTGGGAGGGTCCCTTCATCATCGATAAAGTTCTCATCGGAGGAGCGTACCGTCTGCGTGATGCATCTGATAATCGACTCGAGCCAAACCCATGGAATGCGTCCAAGCCCCAAAGATTCTACGCCTAGTGCCGAACTCTGTGTTCGTCTCCTTACCGCCGCCTTTTTTTAGTTATATCCTTTTCCTTTCTTTCTTTCTTCCTTTTTTATGGCCTTAAAAGCTTCAAGTGTGCCTTGACTACACAATCTTGACGCGCTATGCGCGCTCATTATACCTGGGGGCTTCTTATACAGAAGCTTAATATAATTATCTCCCAGACTTTATGCCCACTACATATGTGTCACTTTTCCATATGTACCTTTTTTCGCCATTATATGCATCGATATGACTTAAGTTTTGGCCAAGCTAGGTTTCCTGGCTCATGTGTTTATGCCCTACGTTCCCGTTAGTTCAACTAGGGCATAAGGGGAGCACCTCTGCAATTGTTACTGTCGGGTCAGCCGGACGTGTACCTCTGACTGGGTGATGCCGAAAGCTAGCGTTCTTAAGGAAATATTCGATCGGTGAACAAAAGATGATTTTTACCTATTTACAATTTAAAACCCCATATATTTCATATCATGCGTCTCTGTTCGCAGTTCGGACATGCACATTAATGCATGCGTACCCAGGGAAAGGAACCCTTAACGGAACTATTCTCCCTGGAAGATGTTTCTTACTATCCATTTAATATAACATAACTAGTTGGGAACTTGTCTGTTCAAGCACTTATCACCCCTACGCCTGGTTTCCACGCATACCCCGGTTTACATAACTAAGCAGGTATTCGAATACACTCCGGACTGTCGGGTCCAGAGGTTGAAGCGAAAAGGTCCGCCATGACAAATGATTTACAATCCGGCTAGGGACAAAATATGTCATTTGAAGTACACAGTCACTTAGACTGACTAAATTCTTCTTCTATACCATCCAACAGGATGTCTAGCCTACAATCCTGTTGGGAATACTTTGCAGCTAATCCTACCTGGTCATATACCAGATTAATGGGGATCTCTTTCCCATCTGACCCTATAGGCCCGATCTCGGCCATGTGATTCGGGTCATCCTTGGTGTACCGCGTCTTCACCATGGCCCGGGCTTCCCTCGCACCTTGTCGGCAGGCCGATATCTTGCATAATCGGAAGCGCCGCCGCGCTCCTTTGAGCATCTCTACAAGCTCCCCCATGCCTCCCGGCAGGGAACGGATGGCCACAAGGCCTGGGCAATACCCTTCATCACCTGCCGAACTTGTTCGTGCAGTTGTGAGAGCTCTTGTAGAAGATCGCCTGCGGATCCGGGCATCTCCTCTTCAGGACGACCTGTAAGCATACCTACAGACATAACTCTATTAGCCCGTTTCTTCGCCGAACTGTGTAAAGGTTCATTCGAGAACTTACTAAAAATGCCACGTCAAAGCCTATTATTTTCCTTCACGGAGTCAGCAAGCTGGGCCTGAACATCTTTTAATTCAATGCCCAGCTGGGTATTGGCATCTTGGAGATCGTTCTTCTCTCGTCTAACCCGTGTAAGCACATGCTCGCCATCCTCTAGCTGTTGTTTATCTTGTTGCTCATCCTCTTGTGCGATCCCCGGATTCCCTTCGGGATTATCTGCAGAATCTATTATTAGATTCCCAAGCATGCCGAACACTAACTGGTACACGTAATTACATTCTTTTTGAGACAAGTATTACCAGATGAGGTCTTCTTAGATTCCTCCATTCCGGCAACTGTGGCCCTTAGCCGGGCTTTGCACTCCTCCAGCTCTTGGGACAAATGGGTATTCTTCTCTGTAAGAACCTATGCATACATTGATCCTTAAATTAGTTGTGCCAACTATTTCAAGTCTCAGGGGCTACTGATATGCATAATTATCAGATTTTCTTACCCGTATATCCTTTAAATACTGGTCCATGGCTCTAGCAAGACCACCTTGAGCAGCTCGAATGTACGCGTCTCCTGAGTTGAAGGCATTGAACGCCTCTTCGGAGAAATTAGGGTCTCAGAGTATGGCCCGTCGACGCCTGTGATTCATGGCGCTCTCCACTTTGGAATTTGTAGCGGATATTCTATCTGCATCCTCTCTAGGAGTACCGTCCGGTGTTGTCCCCATGTTAGCCTCCGCCCCTGAGTCCGGCTCCAGAGTCTGGCTGGTGGAGGCGTGGCCAGCAGGCTCTCCAGACACAGTCCAGCGAGCGCTTTTTCTGCCATGGAACCATGAAAATTGTTATATCTTAAAAGACGATAGTCACGTAGCAGGTTTTTAATCATACCTCTGCGACAACGTCTCAGTCCTAATCGCCTTCCTTTTAAGCCTAACCGGCTTCGGTGCCCCTTGTTGACGAGTCACTACGGGTTCGGCACGGCGCCCTGATGGCCTTCCCTGTAAAACGTAATACATGTGCGGTGGGCAAGGCGCAAAGAAGGGATCCTTCTCGGAAGTTAGGACTCCGGCTTTACTTACGTGTGATACAGGGAGTAGGCTGGGATAATCAGCTATGATGGCCACTAAAGCACCGTCACAGCTTAACTGGTAAAACATCCTGTCGACGAGCTCCACAAATATGTCCTGATCTTCTTCAAGTCCGGGGTCGATGGCCCGGTCAGGGTCCTCTGGCTGTGGAGACGGGCTGTGGACCTCCCACACATCTTTTCGTAGTTCCTGCTATGAATTAGCAAGGTAAATATTTGTGATGAAGAATGCAGGAATGAATGGCGTTGAGTAAAAGATAGCGGCTCACCCAGCTTGGGGGGTTGTACATGGAAAATCCATCCCGTGGCTTAATGCGGATAAACTCCGCTTCTTCTCCTTTATACAAATCGGACAGTATTTTCGCCAGAGTGGTGGCGGAGTCTGGACCTTTACAACCGCAGCGGGTGGCATCGTCTTCTCCATTGAAGTTTCACATGGGTTTCCCCCGATACTGGAGTGGCTGCACCCCCCGCATTATGCATATTGGCATAACTTCGATTATTGTCAATCCTGATTTGGCCAGGATTTTTATCCTGCCAATCAGATAAAGGACCTATCTGTTATCTTCCTCCTGGGGGCTCCGGGGACGCCAGCTGCGGTGTTTCTTTAGTGGGGCACTGATAAACTCAGGAAGGCCCATCCAGATAGGGTCCGGAAGAGGTATGTCATCTATATAAAACCATTCCGAAGGCCAGTCTTCGGATGTCTCCTTGGGAGTGTCGGATAGGTATCTGGTCCCGGCGATGCGCCATATTTAGGCTCCGCCCACTTGATATATTGATCCCTCATGATTACGAGGGACGAGGCAGAATAGCCTCTTCCATAGCTTGAAATGAGCTTCACAGCCCAGAAATAGCTCGCAAAGGGCGACATAACCTGCGATGTGCAGTATGGAAGCAGGAGTGAAGTTATGCAGCTGGAGGCCGTAGTACTCCAGGAGCCCGCGGAGGAACGGATGGATTGGAAATCTGAGGCCCCTCGGCAAGTAAGGGACAAGGCATACTCGCTCCCCCCTGGACGGGTTGGGGAAACTCTCTGCTTGCTCCCCGCCATCGTAAGTGGCTAGTCCGGCTCGGACGGGGACAATATATGCAGGCGGGAGAAACCTCTGGGTCTGCAACTCCACCAATTGGCCATGGGATAGGAAACACTTCTCCCAATCACCTAGCTTAGCACTACGGGAGCGAGAAGAGGAGCTGCAGCGGCCGGCCATGATGGGATGGATTTTTTCGGGCGCGCTTTGATGGATTTTCGCTGGGGGAAGATGGTGTGATTTGGATATGAGGATCCCCGTCCCTTTAATAGGCGGTTTACTTACATGGTCAGGGTGGCAAATGTAAAAATTCTCCGACTTCTCGCATTCGCTCGACACGTGGAGACTGCCATTATTAAGGTACAGAAGCCGAGGAGTACAACATAATGGGAAGCCGGACACTGCTCGTTACAACAGGTACTCAGGGATTTTGGAGAAGAACCCGCCTTGCAATGTCGAAGACAATCTGCACGTCGGACTCATCGTCATTGAAGCCTAGTTTAGGGGCTACTAAGGGAGTCCTGGATTAGGGGGTCCTCGGACAGCCGGACTATATATTTTGGCCGGACTATTGGACTATGAAGATGCAAGATTGAAGACTTCGTCCCGTGTCCGGGTGGGACTCTCCTTTGCGTGGAAGGCAAGCTTGGCAATTCGGATATGTAGATATCCTTCTCTGTAATCGACTCTGTGTAACCCTATCCTCCTCCGGTGTCTATATAAACCGGAGGGTTTAGTCCTAGGACAACAACAATCATAATCATAGGCTAGCTTCTAGGGTTTAGCCTCTACGATCTCGTGGTAGATCAACTCTTGTAATACTCATATCATCAAGATCAATCAAGCAGGAAGTAGGGTATTACCTCCATAGAGAGGGCCCAAACCTGGGTAAACATTGTGTCCCCCGCCTCTTGTTACCATTAGCCTTAGACGCACAGTTCGGGACCCCCTACCTGAGATCCGCTGGTTTGACATCGATAGTAGGTGCCCTGACTAGGGGCAGTTCTTTTGCTTGCTTTTTTGGGCTTCCAGAATAAGCTGCCCCCTACCCAGCTTACTCTAGAAGCCCAACCGAAATTTTATTTTTAGAAGCCTACTACTCAAGTATTAACGACTAGGCTTCTAAAAAACAAATTTGGTTGGGCTTCTAGAATAAGCTCTACCCAGCTTATTCTAGAAGCCACCAAAAGAACTGACCCTAAACAGTTACCGTGGCGCGTAAAACAGCTGCCATGCATGGCCGCTGTCAACAAAGCATGTTTCATTATATTATTTTTTTGAAAATATAATATAATATCAAGTGCTAGATATCAATTACACCCAGCCTCTGCACCAACAATATGCATCAAAATATCCAGATTGCACACACCCAAAAAACAAAAAGAAAAGAGAAAGAAGAAAATACTACCCTGCCACGGTGATCAATCACCCGCAGTAGTAGCACTCTAACCATCACCAAAGACAGCACCTGGACTATAAAGAAGGTTCTTCAAAAGCAACGCCTCCGGGAAGGAAACAATGCACAAGCATTGTCACTGCCCGATCAAAGGTTATAGGTTTTCACCTTGGAGAAAGATTGCATTCCCAAAAACAATGCCTTCAACAAGGCCACTGTCAGACACAACCAATAAAGGCCAGACCTTGGGTTTTCAACCTGAAAATAATGACTCGGTACTACAAGGAGCACCACCAACAAAGAAGTCCTCCAATGTTGCAGAGGATACTACTACAAGCCACGTACCATCAGGCTCACAGGAACTTGTGCCCAATCTAGACGGGAACATATCCCGCAAGCCAAGTCTAAACAACTGTGTGTGAAGCAAAGTCTTCATCGCCTCCAAGACCCGCCATCGCCATTGTAGGTCCTCCAACCACACCATGGCATTCTCCGCATGTGTAGATATCATGGAAATCTTGTTGCAGACATGTCCCAAGGTGTCAACAAAAGTAGAGCTTTGTGATACTTCAGAGGTGGACTTTCCGAGACAAATACCCATGATGAGATTGTCAAAAATCAAGAGAGAAGAGTGTGTGCGGCACACTTGATGCATTCACTTTTGGAGGATTTATACAAGTTACAACAGCTCGTGATCAGCTTAATAAATCCTAACAAACAACAGAGAAGTTATGGGAGATGGGTTAGCCGATCCAGGAGAATAGGACTCATGAGAGAAGATAATGATGGAGAGCCGGATGGATCAACCCAAAAAATAGCCTTATCCGGATTTTTGGGAGGGGCGACTTCGTGCTGCCGTGGTCGTACCTCCTCCTACCCGCCCCTCCTCTCCCTTACCGCCGGTGGCGGCCGCCGATACCGGCGTGGCTACCATCGACACACGCACGGGTCTGCGTGACCTGGAGGGCTGCAATCCAGTGGAAGTTTGCCGCATCCCGCACCGTCTGGCAGCTGCCGACAGCTCAGAAACGACCACCATCGACGCTCAGGCTGCAGGTGGGACATGAGCGGGCAGCCCGCCAAATCATACACAGATTAAGGGAATCTCCAACGTCAACACACAATTTTTCTCCCGCATCCATCCGCGGGGAGATTTGTCCACGGGCACGGATGTGGGAGGACGACATCCAACCGTAGCCACATCTATTTGACAATAGTTCAAACCAACTAGACGAAATTCACGCAAACCAGGCGAATATAAACACGAACAGATTTCATATAAACATGACAAATTTCATTACATTTACATCAACTAAGCGGTGCTAGTCCGGCTCTGTAGGTATAATTAATACCTAATGTAAATGGTCACCGTCTTCATGGTCGTGGCGGTGGGGCGCGGCCTCGGCGGTGTCCTCCTCCTCGGCGGTCTTGCTGAACACCACCTTGTCGCACTCCTTGTAGGCGGCCACCACTTCCGCCTCTCGCTGGTGGCACCGCCAGCGGGCGAGGCGGATCTTGCATGCGAAGCGGTGGACTCGAGCAGCACCTCCTGCTCCGCCAGATCTGCGTCTGACGTGGTCGCCCTGCCAGCAGTGTGCTGCTCCTCCGCCTGCTAGTGCTCCTAGAGGAGGTGGTGGTTGTAGGTGGCATCGGCCTGCGCCTCTTGGAAGTGCTCCTCCCGCATCATGTCCAAGTAACGGGAACGAGCCTCGCCGATGTTTATGGTGCAATACACCAGCGAGGGTGGCGCGGAGGACGAGGAGGGTGGCATGGAGGAGTAGGAGGATGGCACCGGCTTTTCGTCGTCTGCGTCCTCCATTGGGTTGTCGTCGTCCTCTGACTGCCTATTGGCCAGCCAACCGGCAGCAATGTGGCCATCTCCTTCTTCTGCTCCAGCATCAGCCCGTCCCAGAGAGCTTTGGCGGGTGACGAATCCATGGTGGGGGTGGTGCAAAGAGAGATCGGAGACGGATGACTGCGGCTATGGCCGGGGCAGCGGCTTATATAGCAATGGCGGGTGGCAGAGGGGCGAACGAGTTGTGCCAGAGGAGATGCCTCGGAAATAGCGTTCCATCAATGTGGACGGCAGATGGACAGATGGGTGGCCTTCGTTTCGTTTGAACGTGATGCAGTCGCGTGCACCGGGAAGCGGCGCGGGCAGTGCTCTCTCGGTCGGCGTGCCACTTCAATGCCGGTGGCAGTGAGCAGTCGCGTCCGCTCTAGCCGGGTATGAATGCGGGCACTGACGCTCTGAAGCGAGCTGTCCGTTTCATGCGGGAAGCGCGTGGGGGCGAGGGAGGGGTTTTTGGTGGGCCAGGGTGGTCAGAAGCGGGCATGGAAGCGGTCTGGATTACCACAAAGCCCCCACGTTTATCTACAATTTGCGGGAGAAAGCATCCCAAACCGCACTCGTGTTGGATGGCATCTGCTGTCCAAATGCATGCAGGAGGTTAAGTGGGTTAAGTGGGGCGATCTGTAGAAGTAGAATCCTAACAGATGAATCGCTCATCGAGAAAACAGTGAACATAGTTGGATGGCGCACACAAGAGGACGTCACAGAGTTTTCATCCTCTACATGATACTGGCCAACAGGTCACGGATGGGCTTCCATGAGGTCGGCCTTGAGTGCAGGTGTGCCTGACCGTCACGGTGTCCTAGCCCGAAGTGTGGTGCGCCGACACGGACAACCCTGGTGTCGGTGTCAAAACCGGCGGATCTTGGGTAGGGGGTCCCGAACTGTGCGTCTAGGCGGATGGTAACAGGAGACAAGGGACATGATGTTTTTACCTAGGTTCGGGCCCTCTCGATGGAGGTAAAACCCTACTCCTGCTTGATTAATATTGATGATATGGGTAGTACATGAGTTGATCTACCACGAGATCAGAGAGGCTAAACCCTAGAAGCTAGCCTATAGTATGATTGTTGTTCGTCCTATGGACTAAAACTCTCCGGTTTATATAGACACCGGAGAGGGCTAGGGTTACACAGAGTCGGTTACAATGGGAGGAGATCTTCATATCGTATCGCCAAGCTTGCCTTCCATGCCAAGGAAAGTCCTATCCGGACACGGGACAGAGTCTTTAATCTTGTATCTTCATAGTCCGGGAGTCCGGACACCCCCTAATCCAGGACTCCCTCAGTAGCCCCTAAACCAGGCTTCAATGACGACGAGTCCGGCGCGCAAATTGTCTTCGGCATTGCAAGGCGGGTTCCTCCTCCGAATACTTCATAGAAGATGTTGAACACAAGGATAGTGTCCGGCTCTGCAAAACAAGTTCCACATACCACCGTAGAGAGAATAATATCTGTACCAATCTAATCTGCTGACGTATTCTGTAGCGTGACATCACGCCACGGCCAAGCCTTTGTTCATTTTACCGTTCCACCTCAGCGCGTTTAGCGAGGCGGTTTCCTTGGCACATCTTGTCAAAGCAAAGATCGTGTCCCCTTATTCCGGGATTCTCATCAATACGGGCGTAGGTAACCCAACCGCGCCATTAATCGCGGCGCTTGGGAGATAAGCGAGTTTTATTAGGCCAGTGGGGGCTCGTAGTTTCGGCCGCCCATATAAGGGGATAAGGATCTACCCTTTCCATTTACGCCTTCTTCCTCCTTTGCTTATCCGTCCCTGCGCACTCGAGCTCCAACGCCCAAGCCCGCACTTCCCACCTCAACCTACTCCAATCATGTTCGGAGCGGGAGGTGGATGGATGGCCTCCTCCGTCACGGAGGGGCAAATCAAAAAGTTGAGGAAAGCCGGATACTTGTCTGACGACATCGCGCACCGGCTTCCAGATGAGGGACAACTCATCCCCTCCCCTAGGCCCCATGAGAGGGTTGTATTTCTTCCCCATTTCCTCCGCGGACTGGGCTTTCCTCTTCACCCTTTCGTCCGGGGGCTCATGTTCTACTACGGACTGGACTTCCACGATCTGGCCCCGAACTTTATCCTCAACATCTCGGTGTTTATCGTCATGTGTGAGGCCTTCCTCTGCATCCAGCCCCACTTCGACTTATGGCTGAAGACTTTTAATGTCAAGCCGAAGGTAGTTGGCGGGCGCCAAGTGGAGTTCGGAGGTGCCATGGTGGGCCGGATGGCCAACGTCCTATGGCTCGAGGGCTCCTTCGTGGAGACAATAAAGGGGTGGCAATCGGGGTGGTTCTACATCACCGAGCCGCGCGATCCCAAATGGGTGGCGGCCCCCGAATTCCGATCTGGCTTCCCCACACGGCTCACTTCCTGGAAAGAGACGGGCCTAACATGGGGGGATTCGGAAGAGCTGACCGGACTTCAAACCTGCGTCCAAGAGCTGGCGAACAAGAATCTCAAGCTTGTCAACGTAGTCTAGGTCATGCTCATCCGCCGGATCCTCCCATGCCAACAACGGGCCTTCAAATTATGGGAGTTCGACCCGGCACAGCACCAAACCTTGAGCAAGCTTTTCGACACTATGTACGAAGATGCCTGGAAAGTGCTGTTTAAGGGCGCTGAGGCACCCGCATCCGCTACCGAAGATCGCAGATTCAGCTCGTGGCGTTAGGCCAGCGAGGTAAGCTATTCTACCCTTTACGGGACTCTTGTCTTCCATAGTCTGACTCTATGTGGGACCTAACCTCCCTTTCCTTTGACAGGACTGGCTGAAGACATCCGGGCAGGTGAACTGTCTGACTCCCTTACCAGAAGACCCAGCGGACACCCGATTGACAGGGTTGCTGGTCCCGGCACCTCACGTGGTGCCGGAGAAGAAGGCCAAGAAGAAGGCCACGGGGACTCGAAAGAGTTCCCGGCGCCTGGTGGTGTTGGATTCATCGCCTGACAACCCCGAAGCACCCTCCGCCTCTGAGGACGAGGAGGAGGAAGAAGAAGAAGCCTCTCCCCCTCCAACGGGGGGAGGAAAGAAAAGGAAGGCCGCCCCAACTGGGGAGGCCGGAGGGTCCAAGAAGGGGAGGACCCTTCTGCCGGACTACGCCTCTGATGCCGAAGACGGCGGGGAGGAATGGCCATCCAGGGTCAAGCCCCTGGCAAAATCGTAAGTGTCCGGATACCAGAATAACTTATGGCATTCCTCTATTGTATGGTACCTTCTAACGCCGAATTCAATCATGCAGTCCGCCCAGGGCTCAGCTCGACGATTTGACGAGCGGCTCCCTGGATTCGTCGCACGTGAATAGCGCTTCACTCCTAACGGCCTCCTCCCATCTCCCTACGGAAGACGCCGAGGTGGAGTCCCAAAAGGGACTAAACCAGGAGGAGGTGGTCCTGGAGGCGCCGCAAGGCGACCTCCCGGACTCCAGGCCCAAAGGGTGTAAAGCCCCAGAGGGATCTAAGTCCGGCCCTCGGCCGGACACTACTCCGGAACCATCAAGGGTTCCAGAGTCCGACAGGCGGCGCCTTCGTAAGAAGGGCAAGCCTACGACGCCGGCGACCTCCGTCCACCTGGGGGCGCCAGACGATTTGCTGGAGGTGCTTAACGGTGCCTCCATCGACAAAGAACACCACACTGTTATGAGTGTGGTGATTCAGAAGGTTCAGTCCGCCAAGAGCGGGCTGACAGAAGCCTGTACAAGTCTGTTAACAGGCTTTGAGGTATGTATTCAAAACATATAAAAATTTTACCGCATGGACAGTAGCCCCTGATGCTCAGTTTGGTGTTTGGAAAGAAAAGCTGAGCTGAGGATCTAAAAATATATATGCAGGAGTCTAACATAAGTATGTCAATATGGGAATGCAGGCTGCGCTACTGACCTCTGCCGCACTAACTGCGGAGGTCAATGCATTGAAGGAGAGCCTCGAGCGGTCCGAGAACGAGCTCAGCCGTGCCAAGAAGCAGCTCGAGGACAAGGAGGGTATGTAATACCGCATGTAAATGTATATAGAAATACTTTGTTGCAAATAATGACAGGACCAACGCAAATGTTGCAGGGGCCACGGCCGAGGTGGCGACCCTGAAGGAAGCGGTGTCCAAGGCCGAAAACAGTGCGGCCTTAGATCGCACCGAGCGAGAGAAGCAGGAGGCGCGGGTGGCGGAGGTGCAGCAAGAGCTCCAGGCTCTCATGGAGAAACACGAGAGTTTGGAGCGTGACTCGAAGACTCGAGAGTCCGAGCTCGCCTTGGCTCTTAAGAGTGCCAAGACCGCTAAGGCCAAAGCCCAGAAGGCCCTCCAGGAGATCGAGGCGATGAAGAAGATAGCGGCGGGTAAGGCATTCATTATGCAAATCAAGAATATAAAAGTAAATTATTTGTTACTTACCCGAATCCGGAGCTCTCCAGGAGCGTTCGCCGATCTGCCCCGTAGTGTGTCTGATGCTGCCGCATTCTACCGAGCCGAGGAGTGGAGCTCGACGGAAAAGGTGTTCTCGTCTCAGTATGATGAGGCCGAACATCCGATGCCTCTGAGCAACCAGCTGAAGCAGCTGGTCGAGCTCCACAAGGTGGCCTAACAGGCCATGAAGGGCCTCATAGTTCGGTTGTGTCCTAGAGAAGCCATGCCTGGGAGCTACTTCAGTCTGGTGCAGCGGCTGGTGGACGCGTGTCCGTGGACTGAGGTCATCAAGCGCTCCTTCTGTATCGAAGGTGCCCATCGGGCCTTTGCCCGTGCTAAAGTGCACTGGGGCAAGCTGGACGCTGAGAAGCTTTTGACGGACGCGCCACCGCCGGGCAAGGAGTATCGCACGCCCGAGATGTATTATAAGGGCGTCCTGAAGGGTGCCCGCCTTATAGCGGGTGAATGCTCCAAAGATGTAATTTTTGAGTAGACTCGCATCTGTTATCCTGTACGCTGAAAACTTTGTTCATATGCATTAAGCAACGCTTGTTAATTTAAAATATTACCTTCTGTGCGGCCGTTTATCAAATCTGAGAGATGCAAGTCGACGGCTTCTACCCCCATGCCACCAGTGCTGGGGTGTTCAGGATAAACCTGAGCGCTCTTGTTCCCATTCTTGGGTCCATCTAGGGAGGCGCTCAGCACAACGAACCAGGCCATCGGACTTATAATGCTTCATCACTCTCACTTAGCCATAGAATTCTATAATTTTAAATTTCGGCGAAGCCCCTAGTATTCGGAAGACCGAGTTCGGGGCGCTATCCACGCCTAGGCCGGATAAGTCCGACTCCTCGCTCTAAGCGGCATAAGTCTTTAAGGACTCGAAAAAACCTCGCGAACAGCGACCGGTCTCTCGCACTATCATGACGGTCAGTTTTAGCTTTCTCTACTGAGGTATTAACCCAGCTCAACTGGGACACAATCGCAGTAGTTCTCCCAGCGTTACCTTAGCCAACATTGCGGAACGTAAGGTACCAAAACATGGGAGCCGAGCAAACCCAACTATTGACCCAAGACATGATTCGGAGCCGATGCATATAGTGTTATAAGTTCGGGGTGCCGCACTCGTGAGAGTGTTCGGTCTTCTCACACCATGTTATGGGGTGCTTAAGCCCCTGGTGTATTGGCCGTACCAAAGTGTACGGTTGCATAATGTCATGACTGAACATATTTGTATAAAAAAATAGATGAATACAATAATAGATAAGAGCTATGTATTGTTTATTAAAAAAGGGCTGCTATGAAAGCAGAACGATACAAATAGTGCGATAAACAAGAGATGGGATTATTTGACATATCCCCCTCCAGGGGTAAGCTGCGGGACTTTAAGTAAAACAGGTATTTAGCTCGTTATAGAGACCACCTGGACATTTGACGTGGCTTATTCTCTCCCTGGCTGTTGCATCGTGTGTTCGGCGAGTATATTGCCGGACAGGCCTTCCGAATAGTTGGGTCCTTAAAGTATATAAAAAAAGGAACGGCAGAAGAGGGAGCCCCTAAGTGCGGTTGAGCCGCATTCTGGGCGTGTCGTGGTTGTGCCCCTCCCCTTATGCCCATGGTATTTCCAAAGCGTAATTATGTACGCGTGGTACCGATATCGCCATCTAGCGAGGGCTGGGGTTGGGGCTGCACTGCTATGCTTGCTCGGAACGTTCCATCCGGTTTTGTTATAGGTTACTTCGGGCGCACTTGACGTTGTCCGGACGTTTTACACCCGGATTGGAGAATTGCCTTGAGAGGCTACTCTATACTTCCGCCGCCAGGGCTGCCGTGTGCTCCTCCGTTCGGAGAGAGCGTTCGGTGTTTCTATTTACCGTGATGACTCCGCGAGGGCCTGGCATCTTGAGCTTGAGATATGCGTAGTGCGGCACCGCATTGAATTTTGCAAATGCGGTTCGTCCGAGCAGGGCGTGATAGCCACTGCGGAATGGGACTATGCGAAGATTAACTCTTTGCTTCGGAAATTATCCGGGGATCCGAAGACCACTTCGAGTGTAACCGAGCCTGTACAGCTGGCTTCTACAGCTGGTATGACGCCTTTAAAGGTTGTCTTTGTGGGTTTAATCCTTGAGGGATCTATACCCATTTTTCGCACTGTATCCTGATAGAGCAGGTTCAGGCTGCTGCCGCCGTCCATGAGGACTCTAGTGAGGTGAAATCCGTCGATGATTGGGTCTAGGACCAATGCGGCGAATCCACCGTGACGAATGCTAGTGGGGTGGTCCCTTCAATCAAAAGGGATCGGGCAGGAGGACCATGGGTTGAACTTTGGGGCGACTGGCTCCAACGCATAGACGTCCTTTAGAGCATGCTTCCGCTCCCTTTTGGGGATATGGGTTGCATATATCATGTTCACCGTCCGCACTTGCGGGGGGAAGCCCTTCTGTCCTCTGTTGTTCGGCGGCCGGGGCTCCTCCTCGTCATCGCTATGCAGCCCCTTGTCTCTTGTTTCGGCACTTAACTTGCCTGCCTGCTTGAACACCCAACAATCCCTGTTGTTGTGGTTGGCTGGTTGTTCGGGGGTGCCGTGTATCTGACACGAGCGATCGAGTATCCAGTCTAAACTGGATGGGCCCGGAGGGTTTCTTTTGAATGGCTTCTTCCGCTGACCGGGTTTAGAGCTTCTGAATCCGGCGTTGACTACCGTATCCTCAGTATTGTCGCTGTTAATGCAGTGCTTGTGCTTGTTGCAACATGACCTGCCATTATTGTCCTTGGTATCCGAATTGTCAGGGCTCTTGGTTATGTTATTGCTGCGAGCTAGCCAGTTGTCCTCTCCCGCACAAAAGCGGGTCATGAGTGTCGTGAGGGCTGCCATAGATTTCGGCTTTTCCTGTCCTAGGTGTCGGGCGAGCCATTCGTCTCGGATGTTGTGCCTGAAGGCTGCGAGGGCCTCGGCGTCCGGACAGTCGACTATTTGATTTTTCTTGGTTAGGAACCGTGTCCAGAATTGTCTGGCCGATTCCTCTGGCTGCTGGATTATGTGGCTTAGGTCATCGGTGTCTGGTGGTCGCACATAAGTGCCCTGGAAGTTGTCAAGGAATGCGGACTCCAGGTCCTCCCAGCAACTAATTGACTCTGCTGGCAGGCTGTTAAGCCAATGCCGAGCTGGTCCTTTAAGCTTGAGCGGGAGGTATTTGATGGCGTGTAGATCATCACCACGGGCCATGTGGATATGAAGGAGATAATCCTCGATCCATACCGCGGGATCTGTTGTGCCATCGTATGATTTGATGTTTACGGGTTTATAACCCTCGGGGATTTGATGATCCATTACTTCGTCTGTGAAGCATAGTGGGTGTGCGGCGCCCCTGTACTGGGCTATATGGCGACGTAGCTCGGCTGAGCTTTGTCTGTTGTATTCGGCCTGGCCGTATTTATCATATCCAGCGTGACGGTTATCGTAACGTGATGTGGGGTGCCCACGCGATCCGTAGATCGATCTTGTTTGCCTTGCCTTATCCTCCAATATGTCTCGCAGGTCTGTTGCGTTTCCCCGTGCTCTGGTATTCTTAGAGCGGCGCCGGGGTGCGGCTTGGATTGAGGGACGAAGGGCCTCTCTGTCCCGGCCACGGGGTGGCCGATCGGGCGCATCATACGCTGGTGATGTAGGTTTAGTTGCTTCCTCCTCTAGTTGGGGTAGCAGCCCGCGCTTTGGGTAACTCTTGGAGGGGCGTTCGAGTTTATATTCCTCGGCCGCCAGGACTTCAGTCCATCTGTCGTCTAGCAAGTCTTGGTTAGCTCTAAGATGCTGCTATTTTTTCTTGAGGCTGCTCGCCGTGGCCATAAGCCTGCGTTTGAAACGCTCTTGTTCGACGGGATCCTCTGGCACAATGAATTCGTCGTCGTCGAGGCTTGCCTCGTCTTCGGAGGGAGGCATATAATTGTCATCCTCGACCTCTCTGTTTGCCGCTCTCTCATGAGGGCTGGCTCCTTCGTCGTCCTGCGCTGAATCCTACTGGAGGGGGTTGTCTTCGGCACTGTCCGGGGTATTGTTGTCTCCGGTGCCGGATTCGTCGTTCTTGCTTTGGCGGGACTTAGAGCGGCGCCGCTGACATAGGCGCTTGGGTTGCTTCTTGGAGGGGCCGTCCTCCGCTTTTTCATCGCCATCCCCTGCTTTGGGGGTGTCCATCATGTATATGTCGTATGACGAGGTGGCCTTCCAGTGCCCTATAGGTGCTGGTTCTTGGTCGTCTCCTTCATCGGCGTCCATACCGTCGATGTCTTCGGAGTTGAAGTCGAGCATGTCGGTTAGATCGTCGACAGTGGCTACAAAGTGGGTGGTGGGTGGGTTTCAAATTTCTTCGTCGTCCGCATCCCAACCCTGCTGACCATAGTTCGGCCAGGGCTCTCCTGACAAAGAGAGAGACTTTAGTGAATTCAGGATATTGCCGAAGGGCGAGTGCTGAAAGACGTCTGCGGCGGTCAACTCCATGATCGGAGCCCAATCGGGTTCGATCGGAAGGGGTGCGGAAGATTCGGAGTCCGGAACAGAGTCTGGCACCTTGGAGTCACGGGCCTTGCAAAGGACTAGGCTGGTATTCGGCTCTATCGCCATAGAGATTGCGGCTCCTGGGGCGGCGCCCAACCGACCGTCCCCGACTGGCGCAGCCGGCTCCGAGCTAATGGTCGGAGCGGACACCTGAGCGGCGCTCGAGGCACTGTCCGGCGGCAGAGCTAGATCATGCTCATCGTGACAGTGCGGCGCGCACGGCTGTGGCTCGAATCCGTCGAAGATCAAGTCCCCGCGGATATCGGTCGTGTAGTTTAGGCTTCCAAATCTAACATGATGGCCAGGGGCGTAGCTTTCGATCTGCTCCAGATGGCCAAGCGAATTGGCCTGCATTGCGAAGCCGCCGAATACGAAGATCTGTCCGGGGGGAAAAGTCTCACCCTAGACCGCGTCGTGGTTGACGATCGAAGAAGCCATCGGGCCTAAGGGTGACGACACAGAGGAACTCTCAATGAAAGCACCAATGTCGGTGTCAAAACCGGCGGATCTCGGGTAGGGGGTCCATAACTGTGCGTCTAGGCGGATGGTAACAGGAGACAAGGGACACGATGTTTTTACCCAGGTTCGGGCCCTCTCGATGGAGGTAAAACCCTACTCCTGCTTGATTAATATTGATGATATGGGTAGTACAAGAGTTGATCTACCACGAGATCAGAGAGGCTAAACCCTAAAAGCTAGCCTATGGTATGATTGTTGTTCGTCCTACGGACTAAAACTCTCCCGTTTATATAGACACCGGAGAGGGCTAGGGTTACACAGAGTCGGTTACAATGGGAGGAGATCTTCATATCGTATCGCCAAGCTTGCCTTCCACGCCAAGGAAAGTCCTATCATAGAGCAACTCTCAGGCCATCGAAACCAATCTCCACATCAGCTCGGAACTTGCCGAGCAGTTAGATCCGATGGAGCTCTCTTCCCTAAACGAGCTCTTGGATCGCATCGCCGCCCTGGGAGTCGCTACAGATTACGGCTAGATTGGGCTTAAATCCGCCCTGGGAGTCACCCTTAGGCCTTGAGTGGTATTGAGTGTCAGGACCTACAAGGTGTGCCGAGTGTCGGACTCCAAGTGCCTCGAGTCCGTTAGTGCGCATGACGACAAAGTGATTATCGTGGCCGCCTTTGGGTTTGATAACGTCTTGTTCACCAGATCGGCCGACAGCACCGTCAAGGTTTGGCGGCAAGAGATGGCTGGGAAGGGCGGCACGATAAAGCATATCCTTGAGAAGGTACTCGGGAAGGGCGAGAGCGCGGTCACCACCATCGCCATGTTGCCCAAGGACCGCATCGTCTATGTTGGCTTGTCGGATAGGCTAGTCACCTAATGGTTCTGGGTCGCCGGCGAATTGAGATATGGTGGTGTCCTCAAGGGCCACAAGATGTCGGTGATGTGCATGGCGATGTGTGGCAACGTCGTCGTAAGTGGTTCAGCCGACCAGCCCCTCTGCGTTTGGCGTCGTGACGGGGCAGAGCATGTTTGTCTAAGCGTGCTAGCCGGACACACCGAACCCATGAAGTGCATTGCCATGGACGAGAAGGTTTGGACGGTGATCGGCGGTTTGTGGTGTACAGGGGAAGCCTCGACGGGTCGGTCAAGGTCAGGCATCTGTCAGACGCAGAAGCAGAGCGAGTTGTGCCAGCGTTGGTGACGTGGAACACACCAGCACCACCGCAGCCATCGCAGGTGTGGAGGGGCCGGCCGGCTCCGGCGCCGTACGCGGAAGCTTGGGCGTTGTACCAGACGCCGGAGCTGAAGCCCGTGCACGTGGCAGCTAAGTGAGGTCAAAGCAATCGTACGTGCGTGCATGGAAACAATGTGCTGGGATCAGCAAAGTGGGTTTAGTGGGGTCCCCATGGGTTAAATGGGATAGCCCTCAGGGGGATTCATTATCTCCTCTAAATTTTGATCTGGCAGCTGATGCCTTGGCTATTTATGCTTAATACTGCTAAAAATATTGGTCTTATAAAATGGGTTCTCACTGAAAATACTGTAAATGGTGTTAATATGCTTCATTATGCAGATGACACAATTTTTTGTTATAGGATGATTATGACAGTGCTCCCAATTTAAAATATGTTTTATGTCTCTTTGAGCAGATGTCTGGTTTAAAAAATAACTTTCACAAAAATGAACTCTTCCTTTTTGGAGATGTTGTTGATAAGGCAGATGCCTATACTAGGATTTTTACTTTCCTTGTTGGTACTTTACCCATGAAATACTTGGGACTCCCTCTAGATGAAAAAAGGATTAGAAACAAACATTGGAAACCTCCTAAGGAGAGGATGGAAGGTAAATGTGAAAACTGACGGGGGAGATTACTAGCTAGTCCTGGGAGAATCACCCTGCCACAGTCTTCGTTAACTGGGATTCCATACTTTATGATGTATTTTTAAGGGTTACTAGTGGTTGTTTGTAAACGTATGGAGTTTTTTAGATCTAGACTACTATGGCAAGACAATGTTGATAAGAAAAAAACATCATGTTAAGTGGTCTGAGGTTTGCGGACCTAAAGACATGAGTGGATTAGGGATTCAAAATTTAACTTTGATGAACAAAGCTCTGTTGTATACGTGGTGGTGGAAACTTATCGATTCAGAAGACTTATGGCAGGAGATTATTTGTAATAAATAAAAAAGGACAAATGTTTGAATGCAATCACATCTAGACAGGGGATTCTCACTTCTGGTGTGATATTCTTAAACATAAAGATCATTTCCTATCTCTCTCTCTCTCTATATATATATATGTGTGTGTGTGTGTGTGTGTGTGTGTGTGTGTGTGTAGGTTTATTGTAGGGAATGGGGACAATGTGAGGTTTTGGAAGATTGGTGGACTGGACCTAAATCCCCGAAATGTAGTTTCCCTAGATTATACAACATATGCTTTGATAAAAAAACAAGTCTATTAGAAATATCCTTGAGGGAATAAATAATGTGAGATTCAGGACGACTCTGATTGGAGATTCTCTTGAATTATGGAATCACATTAAAGAGGCTTCTGCCTCTCTTGTTCTGAACAACAGAAGCGATGAAGTTGTATGGACCCTGATAAAGAATGGCATTTATTCTGTCAAGTCTTTTTATAGACATTTGATTGAAAACGGGGTTAAATACCCACATCTCTTTATGTGGAAATTTAAAATGTTGCTTAGTGTGAAGGTTTTCATGCAGTTAACTCCCAGAAATAATATTCTCACTAAAGATAACTTGCTGCGTAGAGGTTGGAGAGGTGATAAGAACTGCCCCTTTTGTGTAAGGTATGAAATTGTTAATCATCTATTCTTCACTTGCTCAGTTGCATGCTTACTCTGGAATGTATTAATGTGCTTTTAACTTGACTGATGTGCCTAATAACATAGATTCTTTGGTTGGGTCTTGGGTGGAAAATTTTAATAAAATGGAGAGAAACTTGGTGATGGTGGGGATCTCTGCAATTTGATGGACCCTGTGTTGGGGAACGTAGTAATTTCAAAAAAATTCCTACGCACACGCAAGATCATGGTGATGCATAGCAACGAGAGGGAAGAGTATTGTCCACATACCCTCGTAGACCGATAGCGGAAGCGTTATGACAACGCGGTTGATGTAGTCGTACGTCTTCACGATCCGACCGATCCAAGTACCGAACTTACGGCACCTCCGAGTTCAGCACACGTTCAGCTCGATGACGATCCCCGGACTCCAATCCAGCAGGGTGTCGGGGATGAGTTCCGTCAGCACGACGGCGTGGTGACGAGATGTTCTACCGACGCAGGGCTTCGCCTAAGCACCGCAACGATATGACCGAGGTGGAATATGGTGGAGGGGGGCACCGCACACGGCTAAGGAACGATCACGAAGATCAACTTGTGTGTCTTGGGGTGCCCCTGCCCCTGTATATAAAGGAGCAAGGGGGAGGCCGGCCGGCCCTTGGGGCACGCCAAGGAGGGGGGAGTCCTCCTCCTAGTAGGAGTAGGACTCCCCCTTTCCTAGTCCAACTAGGAAAGGGGAAGGGGGAAGGAAAGAGGAGGGAGAGGGAGAGGGAAAGAGGGGTCGTGCCCCCTCCCCTAGTCCAATTCAGACTCCCCATGGGGGGAGCCACCTCCTGGGCTGCTGCCCTCTCTCTCCCCTCAGGCCCACTAAGGCCCAATACTTCCCCAGGGGGTTCCGGTAACCCCTCCGGCACTCCAGTTTTCTCTGAAACCACCCGAAACACTTCCGGTGTCCGAATATAGTCGTCCAATATATCAATCTTTATGTCTCGACCATTTCGAGACTCCTCGTCATGTCCGTGATCACATCTGGGACTCCGAACAACCTTCGGTACATCAAAACTTATAAACTCATAATAAAACTGTCATCATAACGTTAAGCGTGCGGACCCTACGAGTTCGAGAACTATGTAGACATGACCTAGAACTATTTCCGGTAAATAACCAATAGCGGAACCTGGATGCTCATATTGGCTCCTACATATTGTACCAAGATCTTTATCGGTCAAACCGCATAACAACATACATTGTTCCCTTTGTTCATCGGTATGTTACTTGCCCGAGATTCGATCGTCGATATCCAATACCTAGTTCAATCTCGTTACCGGCAAGTCTCTTTACTCGTTTCGTAATACATCATCTTACAACTAACTCATTAGTTGCAATGCTTGCAAGGCTTAAGTGATGTGCATTACCGAGAGGGCCCAGAGATACCTCTCCGACAATCGGAGTGACAAATCCTAATCTCGAAATACGCCAAGCCAACAAGTACCTTCGGAGACACCTGTAGAGCACCTTTATAATCACCCAGTTATGTTGTGACGTTTGGTAGCACACAAAGTGTTCCTCCGGTAAACGGGAGTTGCATAATCTCATAGTCATAGGAACATGTATAAGTCATGAAGAAAGCAATAGCAGAAAACTAAACGATCAAGTGCTAAGCTAACGGAATGGGTCAAGTCAATCACATCATTCTCCTAATGATGTGATCCCATTAATCAAATGACAACACATGTCTATGGTCAGGAAACATAACCATCTTTGATCAACGAGCTAGTCAAGTAGAAGCATACTAGTGACACTCCGTTTGTCTATGTATTCACACAAGTATTATGTTTCCGGTTAATACAATTCTAGCATGAATAATAAACATTTATCATGATATAAGGAAATAAATAATAACTTTATTATTGCCTCTAGGGCATATTATCTTCAGTCTCCCACTTGCACTAGAGTCAATAATCTAGATTACATAGTAATGATTCTAACACCCATGGAGTCTTGGTGTTGATCATGTTTTGCTCGTGGAAGAGGCTTAGTCAGCGGGTCTGCGACATTCAGATCCGTATGTATCTTGCAAATTTCTATGTCTCCCACCTGGACTAGATCCTGGATGGAATTGAAGCGTCTCTTGATGTGCTTGGTTCTCTTGTGAAATCTAGATTCCTTTGCCAAGGCAATTGCACCAGTATTGTCACAAAAGATTTTTATTGGACCCGATGCACTAGGTATGACACCTAGATCGGATATGAACTCCTTCATCCAGACTCCTTCATTTGCGGCTTCCAAAGCAGCTATGTACTCTGCTTCACATGTAGATCCCGCCACAACGCTTTGTTTAGAACTGCACCAACTGACAGCTCCACCGTTCAATGTAAATACGTATCCGGTTTGCGATTTAGAATCGTCCGGATCAGTGTCAAAGCTTGCATCAACGTAACCATTTACGATGAGCTCTTTGTCACCTCCATAAACGAGAAACATATCCTTAGTCCTTTTTAGGTATTTCAGGATGTTCTTGACCGCTGTCCAGTGATCCACTCCTGGATTACTTTGGTACCTCCCTGCTAGACTTATAGCAAGGCACACATCAGGTCTTGTACACAGCATTGCATACATGATAGAGCCTATGGTTGAAGCATAGGGAACATCTTTCATTTTCTCTCTATCTTCTGCAGTGGTCGGGCTTTGAGTCTTTCTCAACTTCACACCTTGTAACACAGGCAAGAACCCTTTCTTTGCTTGATCCATTTTGAACTTATTCAATACTTTGTCAAGGTATGTGCTTTGTGAAAGTCCAATTAAGCGTCTTGATCTATCATATAGATCTTAATGCCCAATATGTCAGCAGCTTCACCGAGGTCTTTCATTGAAAAACTCTTATTCAAGTATCCCTTTATGCTATCCAGAAATTCTATATCATTTCCAATCAGCAATATGTCATCCACATATAATATCAGAAATGCTACAGAGCTCCCACTCACTTTCTTGTAAATACAGGCTTCTCCAAAAGTCTGTACAAAACCAAATGCTTTGATCACACTATCAAAACCTTTATTCCAACTCCGAGAGGCTTGCACCAGTCCATAAATGGATCGCTGGAGCTTGCACACTTTGTTAGCGACCTTTGGATCGACAAAACCTTCTGGCTGCATCATATACAACTCTTCTTCCAGAAACCCGTTCAGGAATGCAGTTTTGACATCCACCTGCCATATTTCATAATCATAAAATGCGGCAATCGCTAACATGATTCGGACAGGCTTAAGCATCGCTACGGGTGAGAAGGTCTCATCATAGTCAATCCCTTGAACTTGTCGAAAACCTTTTGCGACAAGTCGAGCTTTGTGGACAGTAACATTACCGTCAGCGTCAGTCTTCTTCTTGAAGATCCATTTATTTTCAATTGCTTGCCGATCATTGGGCAAGTCAACCAATGTCCACACTTTGTTCTCATACATGGATCCCATCTCAGATTTCATGGCCTCAAGCCATTTTGCAGAATCTGGGCTCACCATCGCTTCTTCATAGTTCGTAGGTTCATCATGGTCTAGTAACATGACTTCCAGAACAGGATTACCATACAACTCTCATGCGGATTTTATTCTGGTTGATCTACGAGGTTCAGTAACAACTTGATCTGAAGTTTCATGATCATCATCATTAACTTCCTCTCTAATTGGTGTAGGTGTCACAGGAACAGATTTCTATGATGAGCTACTTTCCAATAAGGGAGTAGGTACAGTTACCTCATCAAGTTCTACTTTCCTCCCACTCACTTCTTTCGAGAGAAACTCCTTCTCTAGAAAGGATCCATTCTTAGCAACGAATGTCTTGCCTTCGGATCTGTGATAGAAGGTGTACCCAACAGTTTCCTTTGGGTATCCTATGAAGACACATTTCTCCGATTTGGGTTCGAGCTTATCAGGTTGAAGTTTTTTCACATAAGCATCGCAGCCCCAAACTTTTAGAAACGACAACTTTGGTTTCTTGCCAAACCATAGTTCGTAAGGCGTCGTATCAACGGATTTTGATGGTGCCCTATTTAACGTGAATGTGGCCGTCTCTAAAGCATAACCCCAAAATGATAGCGGTAAATCAGTAAGAGACATCATAGATCGCACCATATCAAGTAAAGTACGATTACGATGTTCGGACACACCATTACGTTGTGGTGTTCCGGGTGGCGTGAGTTGCGAAACTATTCCCTTTGTTTCAAATGTAGACCAAACTCGTAACTCAAATATTCTCCTCCATGATCAGATCATAGAAACTTTATTTTCTTGTTACGATGATTTTCAACTTCACTCTGAAATTCTTTGAACTTTTCAAATGTTTCAGACTTATGTTTCATTAAGTAGATATATCCATATCTGCTCAAATCATCTGTGAAGGTGAGAAAATAATGATATCCGCCACGAGCCTCAACATTCATTGGACCACATACATTTGTATGTATGATTTCCAATAAATCTGTTGCTCTCTCCATTGTACCGGAGAACGGCGTTTTAGTCATCTTGCCCATAAGGCACGGTTCGCAAGTACCAAGTGATTCATAATCAAGTGGTTCCAAAAGTCCATCAGTATGGAGTTTCTTCATGCGCTTTACACCGATATGACCCAAACGGTAGTGCCACAAGTAAGTTGCACTATCATTATCAACTCTGCATCTTTTGGTTTCAACATTATGAATATGTGTATCACTACTATCGAGATTCATCAAAAATAGACCACTCTTCAAGGGTGCATGACCATAAAATATATTACTCATATAAATAGAACAACCATTATTCTCTGATTTAAATGAATAACCGTCTCGCATCAAACAAGATCCAGATATAATGTTCATGCTCAACGCTGGCACCAAATAACAATTATTTAGGTCTAATACTAATCCCGAAGGTATATGTAGAGGTAGCGTGCCGAACGCGATCACATCGACTTTGGAACCATTTCCCACGCGCATCATCACCTCGTCCTTGGCTAGTGTTCGCTTAATCCGTAGTCCCTGTTTCGAGTTGCAAATATTAGCAACAGAACCAGTATCAAATACCCAGGTGCTACTGCGAGCTCTAGTAAGGTACACATCAATAACATGTATATCACATATACCTTTGTTCACCTTGCCATCCTTCTTATCCGCCAAATACTTGGGGCAGTTCCGCTTCCAGTGACCAGTCTGCTTGCAGTAGAAGCACTCAGTTTCAGGCTTAGGTCCAGACTTGGGTTTCTTCTCCTGAGCAGCAACTTGCTTGTTGTTCTTCTTGAAGTTCCCCTTCTTCTTCCCTTTGCCCTTTTTCTTGAAACTAGTGGTCTTGTTGACCATCAACACTTGATGCTCCTTCTTGATTTCTACCTCCGCAGCTTTCAGCATCGCGAAGAGCTCGGGAATTGTCTTTTCCATCCCTTGCATATTATAGTTCATCACAAAGCTTTTGTAGCTTGGTGGCAGTGATTGGAGAATTCTGCCAATGACGCTATCATCTGGAAGATTAACTCCCAGTTGAATCAAGTGATTATTATACCCAGACATTTTGAGTATATGCTCACTGACAGAACTGTTCTTGTCCATCTTGCAACTATAGAACTTATTGGAGACTTCATATCTCTCAATCCGGGCATTTGCTTGAAATATTAACTTCAACTCCTGGAACATCTCATATGCTCCATGACGTTCAAAATGTCATTGAAGTCCCGGTTCTAAGCCGTAAAGCATGGCACACTGAACTATCGAGTAGTCATCAGCTTTGCTCTGCCAGACGTTCACAACATCTGGTGTTGCTCCTGCAGCAGGCCTGGCACCCAGCGGTGCTTCCAGGACGTAATTCTTCTGTGCAGCAATGAGGATAATCCTCAAGTTACGGACCCAGTCCGTGTAATTGCTACCATCATCTTTCAACTTTGCTTTCTCAAGGAACGCATTAAAATTCAATGTAATAACAGCACGGGCCATCTATCTACAATCAACATAGACAAGCAAGATACTATCAGGTACTAAGTTCATGATAAATTTAAGTTCAATTAATCATATTACTTAAGAACTCCCACTTAGAAAGACATCTCTCTAATCCTCTAAGTGATCACGTGATCCAAATCAACTAAACCATAACCGATCATCACGTGAAATGGAGTAGTTTTCAATGGTGAACATCACTATGTTGATCATATCTACTATATGATTCACGCTCGACCTTTTGGTCCCAGTGTTCCTAGGCCATATCCGCATATGCTAGGCTCGTCAAGTTTAACCTGAGTATTCTGTGTGTGCAAAAACTGGCTTGCACCCGTTGTAGATGGACGTAGAGCTTATCACACCCGATCATAACGTGGTGTCTGGGCACGACGAACTTTGGCAACGGTGCATACTCAGGGAGAACACTGTTAT
Organism: Triticum dicoccoides; assembly: GCF_002162155.2. Lineage (NCBI taxonomy): Eukaryota > Viridiplantae > Streptophyta > Magnoliopsida > Poales > Poaceae > Triticum > Triticum dicoccoides. The sequence continues at coordinate 503,329,965 of NC_041389.1, forward strand.
CTTGAAATTTAGTGAGAGATCATCTTATAATGCTACCATCAATCAAAGCAAGCTAAGATGCATAAAAGATAAACATCACATGCAATCAATATAAGTGATATGATATGGCCATCATCATCTTGTGCTTGTGATCTCCATCTCCGAAGCACCTCCATGATCACCATCGTCACCGACGCGACACCTTGATCTCCATCATAGCATCGTTGTCGTTTACGCCGTCTATTGCTTCTATGACTATCGCTACCGCTTAGTGATAAATTAAAGCAATTACAGGGCGTTTGCATTTCATACAATAAAGCGACAACCATATGGCTCCTGCCAGCTGCCGATAACTTCGGTTACAAAACATGATCATCTCATACAATAAAATATAGCATCACGTCTTGACCATATCACATCACAACATGCCCTGCAAAAAAAAGTTAGACGTCCTCTACTTTGTTGTTGCAAGTTTTACGTGGCTGCTACGGGCTTAGCAAGAACCATTCTTACCTACGCATCAAAACCACAACAATAGTTTGTCAAGTTGGTGTTGTTTTAACCTTCACAAGGACCGGGCGTAGCCACACTCGGTTCAACTAAAGTTGGAGAAACTGACACCCTCCAGCCACCTGTGTGCAAAGCATGTCGGTAGAACCAGTCTCGCGTAAGCGTACGCGTATGTCGGTCCGGGCCGCTTCATCCAACAATACCGCCGAACCAAAGTATGACATGCTGGTAAGCAGTATGACTTGTATCGCCCACAACTCACTTGTGTTCTACTCATGCATATAACATCAATGCATAAAACCTAGGCTCGGATGCCACTGTTGGGGAACATAGTAATTTCAAAAAAAAATCCTACGCACACGCAAGATCATGGTGATGCATAGCAACGAGAGGGAAGAGTATTGTCCACGTACCCTCGTAGACCGATAGTGGAAGCGTTATGACAACGCAGTTGATGTAGTCGTACGTCTTCACGATCTGACCGATCCAAGTACCGAACGTACGGCACCTCCGAGTTCAGCACACGTTCAGCTCGATGACGATCCCCGGACTCCGATCCAGCAGGGTGTCGGGGATGAGTTCCGTCAGCACGACGGCGTGGTGACGAGATGTTCTACCGACGCAGGGCTTCGCCTAAGCACCGCAACGATATGACCGAGGTGGAATATGGTGGAGGGGGGCACCGCACACGGCTAAGGAACGATCACGAAGATCAACTTGTGTGTCTTGGGGTGCCCCCTGCCCCCGTATATAAAGGAGCAAGGGGGGAGGTCGGCCGGCCCTTGGGGCGCGCCAAGGAGGGGGGAGTCCTCCTCCTAGTAGGAGTAGGACTCCCCCTTTCCTAGTCCAACTAGGAAGGGGGAAGGGGGAAGGAAAGAGGAGGGAGAGGGAGAGGGAAAGAGGGACCGCGCCCCCCTCCCCTAGTCCAATTCGGACTCCCCATGGGGGGGCACCTCCTAGGCTGCTTCCCTCTCTCTCCCCTCAGGCCCACTAAGGCCCAATACTTCCCCGGGGGGTTCCGGTAACCCCTCCGGCACTCCGGTTTTCTCCGAAACCACCCAGAACACTTCCGGTGTCCGAATATAGTTGTCCAATATATCAATCTTTATGGCTCGGCCATTTCGAGACTCCTCGTCATGTCCGTGATCACATCCGGGACTCCGAACAACCTTTGGTACATCAAAACTTATAAACTCATAATAAAACTATCATCGTAACGTTAAGCGTGCGGACCCTACGGGTTCGAGAACTATGTAGACATGACCTAGAACTGTTTCCGGTCAATAACCAATAGCGGAACCTGGATGCTCATATTGGCTCCTACATACTCTATGAAGATCTTTATCGGTGAAACCGCATAACAACATACGTTGTTCCCTTTGTCATCGGTATGTTACTTGCCCGAGATTTGATCGTCGGTATCCAATACCTAATTCAATCTCGTTACCGGCAAGTCTCTTTACTCGTTTCATAATACATCATCTTACAACTAACTCATTAGTTGCAATGCTTGCAAGGCTTAAGTGATGTGCATTACCGAGAGGGCCCAGAGATACCTCTCCAACAATCGGAGTGACAAATCCTAATCTCGAAATACGCCAACCCAACAAGTACCTTCGGAGACACATGTAGAGCACCTTTATAATCACCCAGTTATGTTGTGACGTTTGGTAGCACACAAAGTGTCCCTCCGGTAAACGGGAGTTGCATAATCTCATAGTCACAGGAACATGTATAAGTCATGAAGAAAGCAATAGCGGAAAACTAAACAATCAAGTGCTAAGCTAACGGAATGGGTCAAGTCAATCACATCATTCTCCTAATGATGTGATCCCGTTAATAAAATGACAACACATGTCTATGGTCAGGAAACATAACCATCTTTGATCAACGAGCAAGTCAAGTAGAGGCACACTAGTGACACTCTGTTTGTCTATGTATTCACACAAGTATTATGTTTCCGGTTAATACAATTCTAGCATGAATAATAAACATTTATCATGATATAAGGAAATAAATAATAACTTTATTATTGCCTCTAGGGCATATTTCCTTCACCCTGTGGAAATTACGTAATGGTATAATTATTATTAATAATAAGGTGGATAATCCTTGTACCCTTGTCAATTTATTCTTGAAATGGCTTCATGATTGGAATATTTTGCAGAAAACCCCCAAAAGAAGTAAACTGCTCGCAGCAGGTGCGAGGCAAGTTGGGAGAGTTGCTGAGGAGGTTTTCATGGCAGCCCGTGGATGATGGCCCGGAGGGAGAAGAATTACAAAACGCTGATGTTGTTGGTATTCTGCTTCCTGGAATCGCCAAAGCGAGCTTAGTGTTGCTTCAAGGCTCTTCTCTTCTACTCTTTTCACTTGTTGGTCCTGTAAAAAATGAACGTATCGCTCCTACTTTAAAATGCTTGTAATAATGTTGATACCATATTTGTAGGTTCTGGGATGATTTTGAGCCTAGGCCGTAGATCTGGTCCTTGCGGGGGGGGGGGGTTGTGGGGGAGGGATGGCTCCCCTTCTAACCTTTCTTAGTTGGGATTAGATGTGTCGTAGGTAGGTGTGGTACGTCCCAAACATATTTACTTTGCCAAACACTTTTGCTCTTGTTTTCGACTCTAATTTGCATGGTTTGAATGAAACAAACCCGGATTGACATTGTTTTCAGCAGAACTACCATGGTATTATTTTTGTGCAGAAATAAAAGTTCTCAGATTGGGCTAAAACTTGACGGAAAATATTTCTAGAATATATAAAAAAATTGGTGAAGATACCTACTGGAGGGGTGCCACCAGGGAGCCACGAGCTCAGGCGGCGCCCCCTAGGGTGCGCCCTGTGAGCTCATGGGTCTCACATGCCTCCGTTAGCCCTAAATCCAACTACATAAGTGAAGTCTCGCAAAAAAAATTAGAGAGAAATAATCATCGTGTTTTATGAGGCAGAGCCGCCGCCACCTCCTGTTCTTCATTAGGAGAGATGATCTGGAATCCATTCAAGGCTCCGGAGAGGGCTATTCGCCTCCGTCATCATCATCAACCCTTCTCCATTAGCAATTCCATGATGCGCACCATTGGGAGTGAGTAATTCCTTCATAGGCTTGCTGGATGGTGATGGAGTTGGATGAGATTTGTCATGTATTCGAGTCAATTTGTTAGGGCTTGATCCCTAGTATCCACTATGTTCTGAGATTGATGTTGCTATGACGTTTCTATGCTTAATGCTTGTCACTAGGGCCCGAGTGCCATGATTTCAGATCTGAACCCTCTATATTTTCATGAATATATTTGAGTTCTTTATTTTATTTGCTAGTTATATGCACTTGAATATATTTGAGTTCTTGATCTTATCTGCTAGTTATATGCACTTGTTATCATTCTGATCCGTAGACCCCAAAGTGCCAATAGTTGGGATACTCTCTGGGGATGACTGTAATTCAAGGAGTTCATTGATGTCTACTACGCAGCTTTATTATTGTAGACACATGTTGGGCCTCCAAGCGCAGAGTTTCGTAGGACAGTAGCAATTTTCCCTCCAGTGGATGACCTAAGGTTTACCAATCCGTGGGAGGCGTAGGATGAAGATGGTCTCTCTCAAACAACCCTGCAACCAAATACAAGAAATCTCTTGTGTCCCCAACACACCTAATACAATGGCAAATTGTATAGGTGCACTAGTTCGGCGAAGAGATGGTGATAAAAGTGTAATATGGATGGTAGAAATATATTTTTATAATCTGAATAAATAAAAACAACAAGGTAGCAATCAATAAAAGTGAGCACAAACGGTATTGCAATGCTTGAAAATGATGCCTAGGGTCCGTACTTTCGCTAGTGCAATCTCCAACTATGCTAATATAATTGGATCATATAACCATCCCTCAACATGCGATGAAGAATCACTCCAACGTTCCTATCTAGCGGAGAACATAAGAAGAAATCATTTGTAGGGTACGAAACCACCTTGAAGATATTCATTCTGATCGATCTATCCAAGAGTTCATACTAAAATAACACGAAATAATTTCAGATTCATAATACTCAATCCAACACAAAGAACCTCAAAGAGTGCCCCAAGATTTCTACCGGAGAAACAAAGACAAGAACGTGCATCAACCCCTATGCATAGATTACCCCAATGTCACCTCAGGAATCCGCGAGTTGAGTGCCAAAACATATATCAAGTGAATCAATATGATACCCCATTTTCACCATGAGTATTCATATGCAAGACATATATCAAGTGCTCTCAAATCCATAAAAGTATTCAATCCGATAAAATGAAATCTCAAAGGGAAAACTCAATTCATCACAACAAGAAAGAGAGGGGAAACACCATATGATCCGACTATATTAACAAAGCCCCCGATACATCAAGATCGTGCCATCAAGAACACGAGAGAGAGAGAGAGAGAGAGAGAGAGAGAGAGAGAGAGAGAGATTAGACACATAGCTATTGGTACAAACCCTCAGCCTCGAGGGTGGACTACTCCCTCCTCATTGTGGTGGCCGCCGGGATGATGAAGATGGGCACCGGTGATGATCTCCCCCTCCGGCAGGGTGCCGGAATGGTGTCTAGATTGGATCTCGTGGATACAGAGGCCTTGCGGCGGCGGAACTTCTGATCTAGGGTTACCCCGAGGGTTTTTGGAATATTTGGTGATTTATAGGGCAAAGAGGGGGTGCGGGAGGCCACCGAGGATGGCACAACCCACCTGGGCACACATGGGCCCCCAGGCACGCCCTGGTGGGTTGTGCCACCCTCGGGGCACCCCCCAGGTGCTTCTCTGGCCCACTGGATGTCTTCTGGTCCATAAAAAATCCACAAAAAGTTTCTCGGTGTTTGGACTCCATTTGATATTGATTTTCTATGATGTAAAAAACAAGCAAAAAACAGCAACTGGCACTGGGGACTGGGTCAATAGGTTAGTCCCAAAAAATGAAATAAAGTTGCTATAAAATGGTTGTAAAACATTCAAGAATGATAATAAAATAGCATGAATACTTCATAATTATAGATACGTTGGAGACGTATCAGCATCCCCAAGCTTGATTCCTACTCGTCCTCGAGTAGGTAAATGATAAAAGAAATAATTTATGAAGTGTGAATGCTAGCAAAGTGCATAAGTTTGATCAATGATAATTTCAATCACTTTTCCTAACATCATAACAGCAATTCTTTCCTATAAAACTTCTCATGTTAAAGTAGCAACCAATTCACATGTTAAGGTTAAACAATGAATTCTCTTGAAACTCGACAACCTATGTTCTCAGTCACCAAGCAATTGTAATTCAACTTATTCAACAGAGTTAAGTTAGAGCTCCACATACTCAACCATCATATAGTCGTCTATGATTGCTAACACTCACCGCATACACATGAGCAAGACGTTTCAACTGGACACACAGAAAGATAGGGGCTTATAATTTTGCCTCCCAATGTATTCACCTCAAGGGTGATGTCAACAATAATAACTCATGCTACCCATATCCAAGTGGACATATGTGCCTAGATCTTTCCTCACCACATGATGCTTGCCAAAAGAGAAAAATAAAAAGGAATGGAGAGAAAAACTTTGACTCTTGCATGAAAGTAAATACATAAAAGTAAAATGTAGGCCCTTCGCAGAGGGAAGTAGAGGTTGCCATGCGCTTTTGTTTGTATGCTCAATCCCTTAGTGCAAAACAACGTCATGTTATATTGCCCCTTATGATAGCAACCTTTATTATGCAGTTTGTCGCTTTTATTCTTTGCCATCACAAGTTCGTACAACGCTCAATTTTCTCTTACACTAAATGAGCTAACACTTTTAGAAGCAATTTTTATTGTCTTATTGCATCGATGACAACTTACTGGAAGGATCTTGCTCAATCTTAGGTAGGTATGGTGGACCCTTGAAAATAAGATTTGGGTAAGGGTTTTTGGATGCACAAGTAGTATCTATACTTGTTGCGGAATTTTTGGCTAGCATAGATGGGGGGCAAGCACCACATGTTGAAGGATCTATGACAATATAACTTCTATGTGAATATGAACAAACATAAACCATTACGTTGTCTTCCTTGTCGAACATCAACAATTTTGGCATATAATATTTTGATGGGGGCTCCCAATCACAAAAGATTTCCAAGATAGTGTATTTACTTGTGAAAGTTCTCTTCCTTATAGTAATCATTCAGGGATTGCTTGTATGACCAATATTGTGATTGTCAAGCTTCAGAAGGTTTCACTATCTAAACCCAATGTGAAGCTACTACTAGGAATGATATGAACATATAATTTCAACTTCATGATTTTCAATTCATTCAAAAATTTACTCATAGGATATAAGTGAAGCACAAGAGTAAATGACAAGCTACTCCAAAAAGATATAAGTGAAGATCATGTGAGTAGTTAAGTAGGTACGTAGCTATTTGAGGAATCTCTCTTATTTAAAAGCTTTCATATTTAAGCATTTTATTAAAACAGCAAGCAAAACAAAATAAAATGACATTCCAAGCATAGCACAACTCATGTGAAGAAGCAAAAACTTAGGCTCAACCGATACTAATTGATAATTGTTGAAGAAGAAAGGTGGGATGCCTACCGGGGCATCCCCAAGCTTAGATGCTTGAGACTTCTTGGAATATTAGCTTGGGTTTCCTTGGGCATTCCCAAGCTTGAGCTTTTGTGTCTCCTTAATTCCTCTTATATCACTGTTTCCCTAAATCTTAAAAACTTCATCACACAAAACTCAACAAGAACTCGTGAGATAAGTTAGTATAAACCAATGCAAAACCCTTATCATTATCTACTGTAGCAAATCAAAAAAATTATTATTCAACATTGTATACTAAATGCCTATTCATATTTAATAATCATATCATCAAATAGAATCATTAAACAAGCAAACATATGCAAACGATGCAAACATAACAGCAATCTGCCAAAACAGTACAGTCTGTAAGGAATTCAAGAGTATCAATACTTATTTAACTCCAAAAATTATGAAAATTTACCACATTGTAGAAAATTTATCAGAGCTTATTGTGCAAAAAGTTTCAACATTTTATCACATCCTGACTTTTCTCGGGAATTTTTGCAACATCGATAAACTTTCTGTTTTGAAACAACAACTCATAAGCTTGCAAGATAAGCATGGTAAAGGCTATCCTTGCCACTTTTATTGAATAAAAGATGCAAAACATTATCCTAAATAACAACATGCAAATCCTAACAAAATAAAGTGATGCTCCAAGCAAAACACATATCATGTGACGAATGAAAACATAGCTCCAAGTGAGATTATTGATAATGTTGAAGACGAAAGAGGGGATGCCTTCCGAGGCATCCCCAAGCTTAGTTGCTTGGATCTTCCTTGAATATTACCTTGGGGTGCCTTGGGCATCCCCAATATTAGGGTCTTTTCACTCCTTATTCTCTTCATATTGACATCTCACCCAAAACTTGAAAACTTCAATCACACAAAACTTAACGGAACTTCGTGAGATAGGTTAGTATGATAAAGAGCAAACCATTTCACTTTGGTACTGTCAAGGACAAGATTCATAATTGTTTCCAAACAATTCCCTCTGTAGCATATCATTTCCATAATTTATATTGAGAAATATAAGCCATAGAAACTAGAAAACAAGCAAATTATGCATTGAAAACAGAATCTGTCAAAAACAGAATAGTTTTTGTAGTAATCTGTACTCCAACCATACTTCTGCTACTCCAAAAATTATGAAAAATTCGGACAACGTAGGGAATTTGTATATATATCACCTATAAAAAATTCATATCAAAATCACGTTCCAGTGAATTTTAGAAATTCCTGGACTGGGCGCAAAAGTTTCTGTTTTTGCACAGATTCAAGTCAACTATCATCCACACTATCCCAAAGGCTTTACTTGGCATTTTATTGAAACAAAAGCAATAAAACAATTACTACAGTAGCATAATCATTTGAACACACAAAAACAGTAGGTAAAAGTATTGTGTTGTCTCCCAACAAGCGCTTTTCTTTAATACCTTTTAGCTACGCATGATGATTTCAATGATGCTCGCATAAAAGATAAGGATTGAAACATAACAAGAGCATCATGAATCATAAGTTCCTCTCTCATAATAATTTTCAGTAACATCGTGAATATATTCATTAATATAACCATCACATGAAGCATTCTTTTCATGATCCAAAAGCATAGAAAGTTTATCACTCTCCATATAAGCAATTTTATTCCCATTCACAATAGTGGGAGTATCGTATGAAACTCGAATGCTAAAAATTGTTTCCACATTAAGAGAGTAATGTTCGGTAAAGGTATATTCAACTTTTTATAATTTAAATATCATCATAAGTAGCAACTTTGTTCTCATCATAGATAGGAGGCATGCAATCATCATAGAAAATTTGATCATTCAAAGTAGGGGGACTAAAAAGATCTCCTTCATTAAGCATATCATCCCCAAGCTTGGGACAAACATTAATTGAAGCAAATAAATTCTCAAACATGTCATTCTCATCAAACATAGCATCCCCAAGCTTGTGGCTTGGCATATCATAAACATAATCACTCTCATCATTAAAAGTATGAATAGCACCAACGGTATAACAATTACTATCATCATAATTTCCCAAGCTGGTGCCAAAAAGATTTCCAAGATTATTAGTATCATTATCTTCCCAATTATAATCATCACAACAAGCAATAGGCGTAACAAAATCATCATCAATATTGCTCTCGAAAATTGTGCTATAAGACATAGAAGCAATATCATCATCAAGTGCATAATCTTCCACAATTATTTTTGATTCATTTTCATGAGGCACAACAATAATAGGAACAACATTATTTGGGCGAAATACCTGTTTACCTCTATTCTTTCTTCTTTTCTTCCTCTTCACCACATCATGTGTGGGTTTAATGAACTTTTTCAAGCTTCTTATTGATGAGATTGGTTGAATAGGGAGATCCTCCTCGTCACCTATTTCATCATGAGAGAAAATAGGAGGGAAAGTGGAAATCTTTACCCTTTCATTGGTATTCCTTTTATATTCTATTGGATTTCCCATCTTTCTATAGTTGGCAATATAAGCATTCTCATTGCAATTTACCATGCAAAACATATAGATATTCTCTAGATTAGCTTCAATGTTGTCTGTGAGAATGAATACTTCAAACCAACTATTTTTATGTGTCAATTCTTCACTCCCAAAAAATAAACAAAGTTCATTATAAAGTTCAAGGGTGATCAAGTTATTGCAATATTTGGACATGATTCGATCATGAAAAAGCATGCATTGGAAATTAAGGTGACCAATTTTATTGCAAAGTTAACAAGTAATAGGACAAAGAGAGCATAATTTTGTAGCAAATTCATCCATCTCTTTGAGCAAAGAATTGGTTCTATCATGTTTATGCTTCTTACAAAATCTATCTACCCTATAAGGCACGTCTTCACAAACTTTATGCACTCCATAAAAATTGACATGCTTATAAGAAACATTTTGTCATGACTTGTGCATTCATCATTAGCATTTTGGATATTCAAAGAATTCATACTAACAATATTGCAATCATGCCCCTCATCCAACGTTTTTATGCCATAAATTTTGTTGAATTCTTTCTCTAGCAATTGAGCACAATTATCGGAATCCTTATTCTCAAGATAGACATTATAAAGATAAAGAACAACCTGAGGTAATCCAACCTCCATTTTTTTAGTTTTATATTATAAAACCAAACTAGTGATAAACAAGAAACTAAAAGATTCGATTGCAAGATCTAAATATATACCTTCATGCACTCACCTCCCCGGCAACGGCGCCAGAAAAGAGCTTGATGTTTACTACGCAACTTTATTCTTGTAGACACGTGTTGGGCCTTCAAGTGCAGAGTTTTGTAGGACAATAGCAATTTTCCCTCAAGTGGATGACCTAAGGTTTATCAATCCGTCGGAGGCATAGGATGGAGATGTTTTCTCTCAAACAACCCTGCAACCAAATACAAGAAATCTCTTGTGTCCCCAACACACCCCATACAATGGCATATTGTATAGGTGCACTAGTTCGGCTAAGCGATGGTGATAAAAGTGTAATATGGATGGTGAAATATATTTTTATAATCTGAATAAATAAAGACAGCAAGGTAGCAATCGATAAAAGTGAGCACAAACGGTATTGCAATTCTTGAAAATGAGGCCTAGGGTCCATACTCTCGCTAGTGCAATCTCCCAACAATGCTAATATAATCGGATCATATAACCTTCCCTCAACGTGCGATGAAGAATCACTCCAAAGTTCCTATCTAGCGGAGAACATAAGAAGAAATCATTTGTAGGGTACAAAACCACCTCGAAGCTATTCTTTCCGATTGATCTATCCAAGAGTTCGTACTAAAATAACACCAAATAATTTCATATTCATAATAATCAATCCAACACAAAGAACCTCAAAGAGTGCCCCAATATTTCTACCGAAGAAACAAAGACAAGAACGTGCATCAACCCCTATGCATAGATTACCCCAATGTCACCTCGGGAATCCGCGAGTTGAGTGCCAAAACATATATCAAGTGAATCAATATGATACCCCATTGTCACCACGAGTATTCATATGCAAGACATATATCAAGTGCTCTCACATCCATAAAAGTATTCAATCCGATAAAACGAAATCTCAAAGGGAAAACTCAATTCATCACAACAAGAAAGAGAGGGGGAAACACCAAATGATTGATGTTTGCTTGAACTACGTCGGTATTTCCCCAAAGAGGAAGGGATGATGCAGCGCACCAATGGTAGGTATTTCCCTCAGTGATGAGACCAAGGTTATCGAACTAGTAGGAGAACCACGCAACACTACATAGAGAGCACCTGCACACAAATAACAAATACTTGCAACCCAACGTATTAAAGGGGTTGTCAATCCCTTCGGGTAACGGCGCCAGAAATTGGCAAACGGACGAGAGAGAGTTGTAAATATTGATAGATCAAACGCCAAATAAAATAAAGTGCATCAAAGTATTTTTGTATTTTTGGTTTAATAGATCTAAAAATAAAAGCAATGTAAAATAGATCACAAAGGCAAATATAATAAAGAAGAGACCCGGGGGGCGTAGGTTTCACTAGTGGCTTCTCTCAAAAAAATAGCAAATGGTGGGTGAACAAATTACTGTTGGGCAATTGATAGAACTTCAAATAATCATGACGATATCCAGGCAATGATCATTATATAGGCATCACGTCCAAGATTAGTAGACCGAGTCCTGCCTGCATCTACTACTATTACTCCACACATTGACTGCTATCCAGCATGCATCTAGTGTATTAAGTTCATGGGAAAATGGAGTGATGCAATAAGAATGATGACATGATGTAGACAAGATCTATTTATGTAGAAATAGACCCCCATTGTTTTATCCTTAGTAGCAATGATACATACGATGTGGGTCTATTTCTACATAAATAGATCATGTCTAAATCATGTCATCATTCTTATTGCATTACTCCATTTCTCCATGAACTTAATACACTAGATGCATGCTGGATAGCGGTCGATGTGTGGAGTAATAGTAGTAGATGCAGGCAGGAGTAGGTTACTAATCTTGGATGTGATGCCTATATAATGATCATTGCCTAGATATCGTCATGATTATTTGAAGTTCTATCAATTGCCCAACAGTAATTCGTTTACCCACCGTTTGCTATTTTTTTCGAGAGAAGCCACTAGTAAAATCTACGGGCCCCGGGTCTCTTCTTTATTATATTTGCCTTTGCGATCTATTTTCCTTTGCTTTTATTGTCAGATCTATTAAACCAAAAATACCTTGTTGCACTTTATTTTACTTGGTGTTCGATCTATGAATATTTACAACTCTCTCACGTCCGTTTGCCTATCTCTGGTGCTGTTGCCCGAAAGGGCTTGACAACCCCTTTAACACGTCGGGTTGTGATACGTCCATTTTGCATCATGTTTTCCTACTGATATTTATGTTGTTTTATTGTATAATAATGCTTTTTGGATTAATTCTAATGCCTTTTCTCTAATAATATGCAAGGTATGCACCAAGGGGGAGAATTCTGGCAGCTGGAAATCTGGACCTGAAAAGGCTACATCAAGCTACCTATTCTGCACAACTCCAAATGATCTGAAACTCCCCAAGGATTTTTTATGGAATATTTAAGGAATATTGGAGCAAATAAGTACCAGAGGAGGGCCACCACGTGGGCACAACCCACCTGGGCATGCCAGGATGCCCAAGCGCGCCCTGGTGGGTGCTGCCCTCCTCGGCCCACCTCCGATGCCAATCTTCTGGTACATAAGTCATTTTGACCTAGAAAAAAAATAAGGAGAGGACATCCGGAATGAAGCGTCATCGCCTCGAGGCAGAAGTTGGGCAGGAGCACTTTTGCCCTCTGGCGGAGCGATTCCGCCAGGGGAACTTCCCTCCCGGAGGGGGAAATCATCGTTGTCATCATCACCAACAACTCTCCCATCTTGGGGAGGGCTATCTTCATCAACATCTTCACAGCACCAACTCCTCTCAAACAATAATTCATCTCTTGTGTTCAGTCTTTGTATCAAAATTATAGATTGGTGCTTGCAGGTGACTAGTAGTGTTGATTACATCTTGTAGTTGATTACTATATGGTTTATTTGGTGGAAGATTATATGTTCAGATCCATTATGGTATTTAATACCCCTCTAATCTTGAGCATGTTTATCATTTGTGAGTAGTTACTTTCGTTCTTGAGGTCAAGGGATAAATCATGTTGCAAGTAATCATGTGAACTTGATATGTGTTCGATATTTTGATGATATGTTTGCTGCCATTCTCTTAGTGGTGTCATGTGAACGTCGACTACATGACACTTCACCATATTTGGGCCTAAGGGAATGCATTGTGGAGTATTTATTAGATGGTGGGTTGCGAGAGTGACAGAAGCTTAAACCCCAGTTTATGCGTTATTCCGTAAGGGGCCGATTGGATCCAAAAGTTTAATGCTATGGTTAGAATTTATTCTTAATACTTTTCTCGTAGTTGCGGATGCTTGCGAGAGGGTTAATCATAAGTAGGAGGTTTGTTCAAGTAAGAACAACACCTAAGCACCGGTCCACCCACATATCAAATTATCAAAGTACCGAACACGAATTAAGCCAACATGATGAAAGTGACTAGATGAAATTCCCGTGTACCCTCAAGAACACTTTGCTTATCATAAGAAACCGTTTTTGGCCTGTCCTTTGCCTCAAAAGGATTGGGCCACCTTGCTGCACTTTTGCTACTACTACTGTTACTTGCTCATTACAAAATATCTTGCTACCAAACTACTCTGCTACTTACAATTTTAGCACTTGCAGATATTACCTTGCTGAAAACCACTTGTCATTTCCTTCTGCTCCTCATTGGGTTCGACACTCTTACTTATTGAAAAGGGCTACAATTGACCCCATACACTTGTGGGTCATCAGGTGCGAGTATTTATTATTTGTATCCAGGTGTTGTTCATGTAGTGTTGTGTGATTCTCCTACTGGCTCGATAACCTTGGTCTCATCACTGAGGAAAATACCTACCGTTGATGTGCTACATCATCCCTTCCTCTTTGGGGAAATACCGATGTAGTTCAAGCTAACATCAAATGACAAGTGAATAAACACTCATCATGAGAATAACACATCTAGCATGGAAAATATCGGCCACCCCTCACCGCCTCGTGAGCGGTACGAGCACACAAAAGAGAAATTTATTTTGAAAATTAGAGATGGCACATACAATTTTGCTTAGAAAGGCAAAAGAATACTGCATATAGGTAGATATAGTGGACTCATGTGGCAAAACTGGTTTAAAGGATTTTGGATGCACAAGTAGTGATCATACTTAGTGCAAAATGAAGGCTAGCAAAAGATTAAGAAGCGACCAACCAAGAAAGAATAATCTCATAAGCGAGCGTTAATCATAATTAACACCGAATAATGCACCACAAGTAGGATGTAATTTCATTGCATGACTATTGACTTTCGTGCTTGCATAGGGAATCACAAACCTTAACACCAATATTTTTACTAAAACACAATTACTCATCAACATTACTCACATATCACATCATCATATCACAAAACTATTACAAGGAATCAAATTTATTTTGTCCAATGATCTTCATGAAAGTTTTTATTATATCCTTCTTGGATATCTACCACTTTGGGACTAATTTTCATGTGTTGCTTTTGATAAGCTCAAACAAATATAAGTGAAGATCATGAGCATAATGTTTCTTTCTCTCAAAATAATTTAAGTGAAGCAAGAGAGAATTTCTTTAAAAAATTACTAACTTTAAAATAAATCTAAGTGAAGAATGAGAGAATTTCTTCAAAAATACTAAAGCACACCATGCTCAAAAAGATGTAAGTGAAGCACTAGAGCAATTCCATAGCTCATAAAGATTTAAGTGAAGCATAGAGAGAAATTCTAACAAGTCATGGAATAATTTTGGCTCTATCAAATAGGTGTGTCCAGCAAGGATTAAATACTTAAAACAAAAGCCAAAACAAGCAAAGACTCAAATCATACAAGACGCTCCAAGCAAAACTCATAGTATGTGGCGAATAAAAATATAGCTTCGAGTAAAATACCGATGGTCGTTAGAAGAAAGAGGGGATACCACTCGGGGCATCCCCAAGCTTAGTTGCTTTCTTATCTTTGGATAATAGCTTGGGATGCCATGGGCATCCCCAAGCTTAGGCTCTTCTTACTCCTTATTTCTACATCCATCGTAACATCACCCAAAACTTGAAAACTTCAATCACACAAAACTCAACAAAAGCTTCGCAGGATCCATTAGTATAAGAAACAAATCACTACTATAAGTACTGTAGCAAACCAATTCACATTTTATTCTTGAATTATATCTACGGTATTCCAAATTTCTTATGGCAAAAACTCATCAAAGAAAATCATAGAATCATCAAAACAAGCACACAACGCAAAGAAAACAGAATCTGTCAAAAACAGAACAGTCTGTAGCAAGCTGGATATTTCGAATACTTATGAAACTCCAAAAATTCTGAAAAATTAGGACGACTAGAGAAATTTGTATATTAATATTCTGAAAAAATAATTATATAAAAATCACGTTTCTGTGATTTATGAAAATTATTTTCGTGAATGCAAAAGTTTCTATTTTTCAGCAAGATCAAACAACTATCGCCCAAGAAGACCCTAAAGTCTTTCCTTGGCAAAAACACTAATTAAAACACAAAAAACACAATAATAACAGTAAAATATTGTGCATACACTCAAGAACAGAAAGCAAAAAAGCAAAAATAAATTTTATTCATTGGGTTGCCTCCCAACAAGCGCTATTGTTTCACACCCTTAGCTAGGCATAAAGCAAGGATCTAAGTTTTGTCATCTTTGTTTCTAGATCCATAAGATGCCCTCATGATTGATTCATATGGTGGCCTAATTCTTGTTGTAATGAAGTGTTCCATACCCTTCCTTAGTGGAAATTGAAATTTAATGTTGCCTTCTTTCGTATGAATCACGGCACCGATAGTACGTAAAACGGTCTACCAAGAATAATTGGACAAGAAGGATTGCAATCAATATCAAGAACAATAAAATCTATGGGCACATAATTCCTATTTTCAAGAATAAGAATATCATTAATTTTCCCATAGGCTTTTTAATAGTAGAATCCACCAAGTGCAAATTTAAAGAACATTCTTCGATATCGGTAAGACCAAGCACATCACATAAAGATTTTAGAATTGTAGAAACACTAGCACCCAAGTCACATAAAGCAAAACACTCATAATTTTTAATCTTGACTTTGATGGTAGGTTCCCACTCATCATGTAATTTTCCAGGAATTGAAACTTCTAATTCCAACTTTTCTTCTAAAGCTTTCATCATAGCGTCGACAATATGTTTAGTAAAAGCTTTATTTTGTTCATAAGCATGGGGTGAATTTATCATGGATTGCAACAAAGAAATACAATCAATCAAAGAGCAACTATCATAATTAAGGTCTTTGTAATCCAAAAGAGTGGGCACATCACTAGTTAAAGTCTTGACCTCTTCAAACCCACTTTTATCAATTTTCTCAAAAAGATTTTCACCCTCTGAATTATTGGGATGCCTTCTAGCTAAAGTTGACTCTTATCTAGTCCCTTTTTCATTAATCTTAATTTTACTAAACAAGGAAGCAATAGAAAAAACACCAATCATTTTAAGATCTTCATCAGTTTTATGAAAGCAATCACTAGAAAACGCCTTTCCTAAAATTCTCTTCTAGCTCTAAGCATAGAGGTTCTTTTCTTACTTTCATCCATAGAAACATAAATAGATTTAATTGATTCCTATACCTTAGGCATAAAAAGTTTCATCTTGAGATTTTCCACATGATGAGAAATTCTATCAACACTTCTAGACAAACCATCAATCTTATTCAACTTTTATTCCATTGTAGTGTTGAAAACTTTTTGAGTGTTGATAAATTCTTTAATATTATTCTCAAGATCAGAGGTGTTCCCATTATTATTATAAGAAGCATTTCCATAGGAATTACCATAATTGTTAGAGGAATTACTATGTAAAGGCCTAGGATTAAAATTTCCTCTATAAGCATTGTTATTGAAATTGTTTCACGAGATAAAATTCACATCTATGGAATCACTATTTTGCTCAATCAAAGTAGACAAAGGCACATCATTAAAATCAAGAGGAGCACTTTTACTAGCAACCAATTTCATAAGAGCATCAACTTTTTCACTCAAAGAAGAAATTTCTTCAACCAAATTAACTTTTTTACAAGTAGGAGCTCTTTCGGTATGCCATTGTGAATAATTTGCCATGATATTATCAAGAAATTTGGTGGCTTCACCCAAAGTAATTTCCATAAAATTACCACCCGCGGCGGAATCTAAAAGTTTACGAGAAACAAAATTCAACCCCGCATAAAATTTTTGTATGATCATCCAAAGATTTAACCCATGAGTTGGGAAATTCCTCAGCATCATTTTCATCATTTCCCAAGATTGTGCAACATGCTCATGCTCAAGTTGCTTGAAATTCATGATCTGGGTTCTAAGGGAAATAATTTTTGCGGGCGGAAAATACTTAGTGATAAAAGCATCTTTGCACTTATTCCAAGAATTGATACTATGGTGAGGCAACGAAGAAAACCAAAAATTTTCATGATCTCACAAAGAAAACGGAAATAATTTCAACTTCACAACATCATTGTCCACAAATTTTTTCTTTTGCATATCGCATAATTCCACGAATGTGTTAAGATGGGATGCGACATCCTCATTAGGAGTTGTAGGATCTTGAAGTATGTCTAGAGGGGGGTGATTAGACTACTTGACCCAATAAAAACTTAACCTTTTCCCAATTTTAGTCTTTGGCAGATTTTAACTAACTTAGCACAAGTCAAGCAATCTTAATACAATTCAAGCAAGCATGCAAAGAGTATATGAGCAGCGGAAAGTAAAGCATTGCAAGAATGTAAAGGGAAGGGTTTGGAGAATTCAAATGCAATTGGAGACACGAATGTTTTTGTCGTGGTTCCGATAGGTGGTGCTATCGTACATCCACGTTGATGGAGACTTCAACCCACGAAGGGTAACGGCTGCGCGAGTCCACAGAGGGATCCACCCACGAAGGGTCCACGAAGAAGCAACCTTGTCTATCCCACCATGGCTGTCGCCCACGAAGGACTTGCCTCACTAGCGGTAGATCTTCACGAAGTAGGCGATCTCCTTGCCCTTACAAACTCCTTGGTTCAACTCCACAATCTTGTCGGAGGCTCCCAAGTGACACCTAGCCAATCTTGGAGACACCACTCTCCAAGAAGTAACAAATGGTGTGTTGATGATGATGAACTCCTTGCTCTTGTGCTTCAAATGATAGTCTCCCCAACACTCAACTCTCTCTCACAGAATTTGGATTTGGTGGAAAGAAGAATTGAGTGGAAAGCAACTTGGGGAAGGCTAGAGATCAAGATTCATATGGTAGGAATGGAATATCTTGGTCTCAACACATGAGTAGGTGGTTCTCTCTCAGAAATGGTAAGTTGGAAGTGTAGGTTCGTTCTAATGGCTCTATCCATGAATGAAGAGGAGGTGGAGGGGTATATATAGCCTCCACACAAAATCTAACCGTTACACACAATTTATGAATCTTGGTGGGACCAAATCAACAAACTCGGTCAGACCGATTTAGTAAACCTAGTGACCGTTAGGATTTTCGGTGGGACCGACATGCAACTCGGTAGGACCGATATGGTTAGGGTTAAGGCATAACATAATCTCGGTGAGACCGATTACACAAACTCGGTGAGACCGACTTTGGTAATAATCTAACCAGAGAGTTGGTCAGGTAAACTCGGTGGGACCGGTTCGCTCATTTTGGTGAGACCGAAATGTTAGGAAAAGGAAACAGAGAGTTTACATTGCAATCTCGGTGGGACTGATTGCTCATCTCGGTGAGACCGAAATGTTATGAATGGAAACAAAGAGATTACCATCCCATCTCGGTGAGACCGAGATCCCTATCGGTGAGACCGATTTGCCTAGGGTTTGTGGCAGTGGCTATGACATCCGAACTCGGTGGCGCCGGATAGAAAGAATCGGTGCGGCCGAGTTTGACTTTAGGTTTAGGTCATATGTGGATGTGGGAAAGTAGTTGAGGGTTTTGGAGCATATCACTAAGCACCATGAAGCAAGAAACTCATTAAGTAACACCTCATCTCTCCTTGATAGTATTGGCTTTTCCTAAAGACTCAATGTGATCTTGGATCACTAAAATATAAAATGTAGAGTCTTGAGCTTGAAGCTTGAGCCAATCCTTTTATCATTAGCATTTTGAGGGGTCCACTTTTCTCATCCATGCATGCAATACATTGAGCTTTCCTGAAATATTTGTCTTGGAATAGTGTTAGCTCAATGAGCTATATGTTGTTAGGAATTACCAAAACCACCTAGGGATATTTACACTTTCAATCTCCCCATTTTTGGTAATTGATGACAACATATAGAT
This sequence comes from Triticum dicoccoides, assembly GCF_002162155.2. Taxonomy (NCBI): domain Eukaryota; kingdom Viridiplantae; phylum Streptophyta; class Magnoliopsida; order Poales; family Poaceae; genus Triticum; species Triticum dicoccoides. The sequence goes on from NC_041389.1 coordinate 503,349,486, forward strand.
CAAAGCTTCGACAAAAGATAATAAGATTGAAAAACATCGTCGCTTTGAGAAGTATGTGAAATGTGAGAGCTCCCCCTAAATTTGTGCATAGTTTAAGATTTGCTTTGGACTGCAAATGCACATAGAGTTAGGTTCATGAGTTACTCTCCCATGTCACATACATCTTGGTGGAGAGCTCAAAAATGATAATATTCAAAATACATGCACTCATCACCAAGCAAAGTGAATGATCATATAGAGATAAAAGGATAATGTCATCCAACAAGCATTAATGTAGCATATGATCAAACACATGATCATCATTGTATCACACAGGCAATAAAGTATCTCAAGCAAAAGCAAATAAAGTTCAACCATAAAGACAAGAGAGAACAAAAGCAAACTCTCTCTCTCGAAGCCTATGATCTATACATTTTTCTCCCCCTTTGGCAACAAGTTACCAAAAAGTTCCTAGAAAATGCATAGTTCTATGTCGTCTCTCAGGCTTGGTCTTGATGTGGTGGTGTAGATATGACTCCAAGGACGAAGGCATCAGTTGATCAAGTTGGAGATGGTGGAGTAGATGCTGTAGCTGGTGGCACTGAAGCTGTAGCAGGTGCAGATGATGTTGCTCTTGTGTCTGTCACAGGCACAGCAGCTGATCTCTGAGCCCTAGGCACTCTAGCAAATGCCTCAGTGGTTGTCTTGCCCTTCCTCTCCTGCATATCATCTTGGAGTTGCTCAACAACAGACTGGATCTCAGTTACTTTCACATCTAAGTCATAGATCTTCTGCTCCATGATTCTTTCCAGGCTCTCCTGGTTTTGAGTCAGGGTGGCCAACCCTTTCTCAATCATTAGAGTGTATGCTATCAAGTAACCTAGCTGGTCTTGCTTGCTCTTCAGAAAGTACTCAGATGCCTCATCAATTGTTGGCATCTTGGTAGCCTTCTCAGTCCTTGCCTTCTCCTTCTTTGCTTGTGCTTGCACTGAAGATGGTTCATTTTCATCCATAACCACTTGGTCGTCCTCAAAGTCTGGAAAGATAGGCATGTGTTCCTTGTCCAACAAGTAAGTGCCAGTGCCCATCTTGGAGTTAATCAGCTCCTGGATCTGTGGGGCATACCCACAACTTCTCTTCTGGTCTGCAGCTGTCCTCTTGATAGTTTCAACAATGAGGCTCATGACCTTAAACTTTTGAGGCACATCAAATATGTGTAGCAGATTGATAGCATGGCCTCTGATCATGTTATGATCTCTTGACTTGGGCAAGAGTGTGTGCCTAAGGATCCAGTTGATGGTTGGCAGTCCTGACAGAAGGAAATGTACAGATCCAAACTTGTGAGTTTCAAGTGCTTTATCTAGGATCTCCTTATACATGTGTGCCATAGAGTTGCGATCCTTCTTCTTCTTGGCATAGACATCCAAGTCATCTTCTTTCTCCTTTGGTGCATTGATCAGATTAGCCCATTCTTAAATTGTAGACTAGTACCTTGTACCTTCAGACATCCAAACTATTCTGCCATCTGGATAGAAGTGTGTTGTGGAGTAGAATTGCATTATGAGCTCATCATTCCACTTTGTGAACTTGTGTCCAACAAAGTCTGCCACTCCACAAGCACTGAAACTTTCAAACACTCATGGGTAGTGTTCCTCATTCTCCTTGATGAATTTCCAGTCCACCCACCTCATGTCACATACAATTGGCTTCTTGTCTAGCGGCATGGTCTCATAGAAGTCCTGTTGTTCCTTTGTATGGAACCTGTAGTCCACAGCAGTTCTCCTCCTGACTGCATAAGGATCAGTCAACCTCCACTGTCTAAGTCCTGCATCCTTTCTAAGCTTCATGTTCTCAGCAACAGGATGAGCATCATTATGATCTGGAATTTTAGGCTTCAACTTTCTCAGAACATGCTCTTCATCTTCTTCTTCTTCTTCTGCAACAACTTCAGGCACTGGGGCCTTGTTCTTTTCAGCAGCTGGGATGTTCCTAGTATTCCTCTTTGGTGCAGTCTTGGGCTTGGAAGCAGCCTTAGGTGCTTCTTTGGGCTTTGATGAAGCAGCCCCTGACCTGATGGCATCACCCATGAGCTTCTGAGCTTTGGGAGCTGGAGCAGCAGCCTCTTCTTCTTCCACCTCTTCCATCATGGAAGGCTTCCCAACAACCCTGGCCATGGTCTTCTTAACCCTTTCCTTCCTCTTCTTTTCAACCACTTCTGGCTCCTTGGGGTCTGATCTCTCAGTTTTCTGAGTTGATGCTCTGACTTTCAGCATAGGAGTCCTCTTGGCAGGGACTTTCCTGTTCAGACTTGGCTTGGTGGCTGCAGCTGTGCCATATTCCTTCTTGACTACCTTTTTGGAAGTGGCTTCATCCTCTTCTACCCCATAGTCTTCATCCTCAGAGTCTGAGGTTCTCTTCTTCCTGTTCCTGGTGGCAGCTTTGGGTAAGTTGCTTGGGGTGCTCCTGCTGCCATCATTTGAGGTGCTGGAGGGACTAGTGCCCTCACTCATGTGAATCTGCTCCTCTGACTGGTTCGGGCTGTCACTTTGATCAGACATGTTGCAAACACTGACTGCTGACCCTGTGAATAGATGTAGATGAGATAGAGAGGATAAGCATCACAAAATATAGAGGTTTTTGCAAAAGATTGAGTTAAAAACTTAGTTTTAGTTTTCCATAGAAAGCATTTCGGATCGACCGATTTGTGAACTGGGTGATACCGAAGTAGCTCTAGGAACCTAAACTAGTGAACTCGGTCAGACCGAGTCACAGTTCGGTGGCACCGAGACTGCTAGGGTTTCACAAAGTTCTGAACTCGATCACACCGATTTGCAATTCTCGGTCAGATCGAGAATCACAAGTGCAATGGCCTTAGCCGAATTGGTGGAACCGAGTTTTACAACTCGGTGGGTCCGAGATGGTTTCACCGGAAACCTAACCCTAAATCGCCAACCCAGACCTAATCTACGGATAGTTTTGACTAGATGAGATTGTTTCAATCGTGGCAAGATTCATGACGAACACAATGTGCTAGGAATCAGATAGGGATAGCACAGTGATCAAGTCCATACCCTAGCTCGACGATGGACTCGCTACGGCGGCAACGGCGGTGGAGATTCCCGTTGACGGCGGCGGAGACCAGCGGCGGGAGGCGGCTGGCGATGAGGAGAACGATCCGAAGACCCTGGAGGCAGAGCGGGCTGAGCGCGGGCGAAACTGTTCGGAGGAATTTCCAAAAATGTTGCCCTTGGGTATATATAGCCCGACCCTGTCGGTGTGACCGAGTGGAACAACTCGGTGGCACCGAGATGCATTACTGCAAGCAGTTACTGCAACTCGGTGAGACCGAAATTTTCAAATCGGTTGCACCGAGATTGAAAACCTAGATCGACTTAGTGATCTCGGTATGACCGAAATGGATGAAGCAGTCAGACTGAAATGCACAAAGAAGTTTTGGAAGTTTAAGTCTATGACGAATCGGGGACTCCGAGTGCTCCTCACACAGAGTGGTTCGAATTTGACTTGATCAAATTTTGTGATGTAGCATGAATAGAGTTTGAGACAAGAAAAAGCATAGATAGCTAGAGAAGGTTCTTATGCATTCTTGTCCATCCACTTGGCCAAAAGAAAAAGAAGCCAAACAAGCAAAACTACAAGTGGATGTCCTTGAATGAGAAAAATATGCAACCAACATGCTCACACACTAAAATGACAAATGAAATATGTCACAAAGCATGCACAACCAATTCTAGCATCTATCAAGCAATTGGCGATGACTAGGTCATCTATATATGAGTATATTGACTTAGGAGTCAAATGAGAACATTTGATCATAGGTCATACTCATCGTTTAAGATCAAGTGGGGTTACCACTTTTACATAATGCATTGATGTGTTCACACCATTAGAGTTGCTTTAGCTCAATTCTTTAGAGTAAAGCTCCCCCTAGATGTGAGATTCCCCCTATAAAGGGATGAACTAACCTTGGGTTTTGTTGATGATGACTTCATGTAGGTATTGAAGATGTGGATGCTCAATGTTGATGTAGATCATTTGGAGCAATCCTTTGGAGTGAGTTGCACGTTCAATACCTACACTGGTTAGTCCCACAAGGAACAAACAAGGATATCCATAGACATAGAGTGATGCACACACAAGATGATGTCTATGAAATCATTAGGTTACCTTGTCCCTTGTCTTACTAACAAGAGGGTTTGTGACTCCTTGAACTAGTGCAAGATGTGGAAGTTGATTGCACTTGTCCTTGCCAAAATGATATGGGTGAAATATGTTGGCGGAGTCACCCTCAATAACTTTCTAGTTCTTCTTCGGGATCCACATCATCTTGATGGGAATCCTTGGAGTTGTAGTCGTACTTCATGAAGTAGAACTTGATGCAGTCTTGGGAACCCACTTGACCAAGGCCTTGGGAGCTTCTTCAAATGCATCAATCTCCTCTTGAAGCTCATCCTTGCCTTTTTGCTTGTGGTCTTGTGGTGGAAGATCATCTTGAGCTTGTGTTCCTTTGACGGAAGTAGGATCATACTTCTCTTGTTGAGGAACAAACTTTGTCTTGGGGTATTTATCTTCTTCCCACTCAACTCCATTGGCATTGAACTTTCGTTCAAAACCAACACCTTGGTTCTTCCGGTGCCTTCCTTGCTTGTGTACAATTTCCTCAAATTGCTTACTCCCGGCAAGGCTCTTGTAAACACCTTTCTCTATAATCCCCTTCAATAAGCAATTTTCTTGCTCAAGTGTAACTTGGCTAAGAGAATCATTAGTGGAATCAAGAGAACTACTAGAAGCAACAATATTGGATTTAGCATGATCATTGTTACTACTAGAGGAAGAAACCTTCTTGTTCTTGTTACTACTCTTGACTTGAGGCATGTAAGTAGATAAGAGTAAACGCTTGGAAATGTAAGAAGAACTTTTCTTACGAAGATCATCATTGATTGCCTTTAAGAACTCATGCTCTTGCTCAAGGTTGAGCTTTTCAAAGTGTAATTTCTCATGAGTCTTTAAAAGTTCTCGATGATCTCCTAAGATAGTTTCATGAGCTAACTTAAGAGTATTTAGTTCTTTAGTTAGGATCTCAATCTTCTCCTTATCATTGTCATTCATTTTATCTTGATTAGCATGATTAATTGACGTTTCATCATAGTATTCATCACTAGAGTTGTCAACAAGTAAATCATCATCACCTAACAAGTCATCTTCATTACTATTTAAATCAACATGCTCGGGGTGTGTTACCTTTGGGCCTTTAGCCATGAAGCATCTTCCAAGTCCTTCATTTGGTGAATCAAATATGTCGTAGGAGTTGGTTGTCACAAGTGCTAGACCGGCAACACCTTCATCTTGAGTATATTCGGAGTCGGAGTGATAGCTTCTCTCGGAGTGATTGTCGGAGTCGGAGCCGGATACCCATTCACCAACATGAGCTTGATGTCTTCGTTTTGTGTAGCTCCTTGATGACTTGTCCTTCCTTTCCGAATCCTTGCTTCTCCGGGATGTTCTTCGTTCATAACGATCATCTCTACTCCTCCTCTCTCTTGGCGGTGATTCTTCTCTTCTACTTCTCCTTTTAGGTGATTCTTCTCTTCTTTTGTAGGGTGTCGTACACTCATTGGAATAGTGTCCGGGTCTTCCACAATTGTAGCAATTACGCTCTCGACTAGAAGATCTTTTGTCATTGTAGGACCTTGAATTGGAGCTCTTCTCTTTGCTTCTACTCTTGTAGAACTTGTTGAAGTTCTTCACCATTAAGCTCAATTCTTCATTGAAGGTTTGTTTCTCACTTGATGATGTGGGGGCTTCACATGAGGCTTTGTAAGCACCACTTGACTTGTTGTGAAGTTCCTCCTTATCCTTAAGTGACATCTCATGAGCAACAATTCTTCGAATGACTTCCGTTGGCTTGAGATCTTTGTAATTGGGCATCATTTGGATTAATGTGCACACGGTATCATATTTTCCATCCAAGGCTCTTAGGATCTTCTTTATGATGAATTTGTCGGTCATCTCTTCACTTCCTAAGCCGGTAATCTCATTTGTGATAAGAGCAAGCCTAGAGTACATTTCAGCGACACCTTCACCATCCTTCATTTTGAACTTGTCAAGTTGACTTTGAAGCACATCCAACTTGGATTCCTTGATGGAGTTGGTACCTTCGTGCATATCAATCAAAGTATCCCAAATTTCCTTTCATTCTCAAGACGGCTGATTTTGTTGAATTCTTCTGGGCACAATCCGTTGAAGAGGATATCACAAGCTTGAGCATTGTATTGCAGCATCTTCAACTCATCCGCGCTAGCTTCACGGTTTGGTTCTCTCCCATCAAAGGATTCACCTTGCAAGCCAATACACACAATAGCCCAAACGGCGGGGTTATGTCCTAGAATATGCATTTTCATCTTATGCTTCCAACTAGCAAAATTAGTACCATCAAAGAAAGGACCTCTACGGTGATAATTTCCCTCGCTAGACGCCATACTCTCCTAGGTTGTGAAACCAAGGCTATGACCACCAAAAGCTATGGAGATCAAAGCAAATGGAGACCAAAGCTCTGATACCACTTGTAGGATCTTGGAGTATGTCTAGAGGGGGGTTATTAGACTACTTGACCAAATAAAAACTTAACCTTTTCCCAATTTTAGTCTTTGGCAGATTTTAACTAACTTAGCACAAGTCAAGCAATCTTAATACAATTCAAGCAAGCATGCAAAGAGTATATGAGCAGCGGAAAGTAAAGCATGCAACTTGCAAGAATGTAAAGGGAAGGGTTTGGAGAATTCAAACGCAATTGGAGACACAGATGTTTTTGTCGTGGTTCTGATAGGTGGTGCTATCGTACATCCACATTGATGGAGACTTCAACCCACAAAGGGTAACAGCTGCGCGAGTCCACGGAGGGCTCCACCCACGAAGGGTCCACGAAGAAGCAACCTTGTCTATCCCATCATGGCCGTCGCCCACAAAGGACTTTCCTCACTAGCGGTAGATCTTCACGAAGTAGGCGATCTCCTTGCCCTTACAAACTCCTTGGTTCAACTCCACAATCTTGTCGGAGGCTCCCAAGTGACACCTAGCCAATCTTGGAGACACCACTCTCCAAGAAGTAACAAATGGTGCGTTGATGATGATGAACTCCTTGCTCTTGTGCTTCAAATGATAGTCTCCCCAACACTCAACTCTCTCTCACAGAATTTGGATTTGGTGGAAAGAATAATTGAGTGGAAAGCAACTTGGGGAAGGCTAGAGATCAAGATTCATATGGTAGGAATGGAATATCTTGGTCTCAACACATGAGTAGGTGGTTCTCTCTCAGAAATGGTAAGTTGGAAGTGTAGGTTCGTTCTAATGGCTCTATCCACGAATGAAGAGGAGGTGGAGGGGTATATATAGCCTCCACACAAAATCTAACCGTTACACACAAGTTACCAATCTCGGTGGGACGAATCAACAAACTCGGTCAGACCGATTTAGTAAACCTAGTGACCGTTAGGATTTTCGGTGGGACCGACATGCAACTCGGTAGGACCGATATGGTTAGGTTAAGGCATAACGTAATCTCGGTGAGACCGACACAAACTCGGTGAGACCGACTTTGGTAATAAGCTAACCAGAGAGTTGGTCAGGTAAACTCGGTGGGACCGGTTCGCTCATTTCGGTGAGACCGAAATGTTACAAAAAGGAAACAGAGAGTTTACGTTGCAATCTCGGTGGGACCGATCGCTCATCTCAGTGAGACCGAAATGTTACGAAGGGAAACAGAGAGATTACAATCCCATCTCGGTGAGACCGAGATCCCTATCGGTGAGACCGATTTGCCTAGGGTTTGTGGCAGTGGCTATGACATCTGAACTCGGTGGCGCCGGATAGAAAGAATCGGTGGGGCCAAGTTTGACTTTAGGTTTAGGTCATATGTGGATGTGGGAAAGTAGTTGAGGGTTTTGGAGCATATCACTAAGCACCATGAAGCAAGAAACTCATTAAGCAACACCTCATCCCTCCTTGATAGTATTGGCTTTTCCTAAAGACTCAATGTGATCTTGGATCACTAAAATATAAAATGTAGAGTCTTGAGCTTGAAGCTTGAGCCAATCCTTTTATCCTTAGCATTTTGAGGGGTCCACTTTTCTCATCCATGCCATGCCATTCATTGAGCTTTCCTGAAATATTTGTCTTGGAATAGTGTTAGCTCAATGAGCTATATGTTCTTAGGAATTACCAAAACCACATAGGGATAGTTGCACTTTCAGGAGTACCGGAAAATTGATCTTTCATAACAAGATTCAGCAAAGCAATATTAATATCACAAGATGATGAGGATACAGGCCCGGGGTAGGGTCATAGACCTGACCTATACGCCCTACCCAAGGTCACTACCATAGAAGCAAAGAAGCCCAAGAGGCAACAAAGAACCCCCAGTCAAAGGTGTCGACTGCAATCCACTCGACCAATCATATCACTCGGGTACCCCTCCTACCTGTTGTCACTCGACCATACAAGGAATCACTCAACCTACTGAAGACCAGGAGTCACTCAGCACTGCAACGGTCAGACGTTCACTCCGTAGTCTTTAAGGTCATTAATAGCACTTATGGCTGGCGTTATCAGTAACGCTCCTACTTTATTTACATTAAGCCCCTTGTAATGGAGAATGGCTGGGGTCCTGGCGCACTCTATATAAGCCAACCCCTCCTCTGGCACAAGGGTTTGCACCCCCTGTACTACCACACACATATAATCCAGTCGACCACCTCCGGGCACCGAGACGTAGGGCTTTTACTTCCACCGTGAAGCGCCTGAACTCGTAAATCCCGTGTGTACACCTTCACCATAGCTAAGATCTTGCCTCTCCATACCTACCCCCCTTTCTACTGTCAGTCTTAGGACCACGACACAAGACACTACACTAGTAGCGGGAGGAGCAATCGGAGTGCTAATAAAATCATTGTTGTTGGTATTTGAGAAATCACACGACTTGGTCTTCTCTTGAGTCATTGTGACTACATAGCAAGATTGCACTAAAACAGATCCGACAAGAAAACGGTGAACGAAAAAGAGGACGAATAAAACGGCAAATTTTTGTGAAGTGGGGGAGAGGAAAACGAGAGGCAAATGGCAAATAATGTAATTGCGAGGAGATGAGATTTGTGATTAGGAACCTGGTAGATGTTGATGATGTCTCCCCGGCAACAGCGCCAGAAATTCCTTTTGATGTTTTCTTGAACTACGTCGGTGTTTCCCCAAAGAGGAAGGGATGATGCAGCACAACAATGGTAGGTATTTCCCTCAGTGATGAGACCAAGGTGTAACGCCCCAAATCCGATGCGCCAGGTGTCTTCCAGTTATTCGCCATCGTTGCCATGTCATCTGCTTGCGTGTTGCATTTTGCCATGTCATCATCTGCATTTCATCAGCATGTTTTTCAGAACTTGCATCCGTTCGGGTCCTCCCGTTTCTCTCTGTTGTCCATTCTGAGCACAGACACACTCGCACGCGCCTGCGACACCTACGAAATATTATTTTATAAGTGGGTTGAAAGTTGGCGTGCGGTCTTATTATAGTGTAGGTAGGCCGCCTGTCAAATTTCGTCGCGTTCGGAGTCCGTTTGATAGCCCAACCGTCATCAGTGGTGGTGTCGTCGCCGGTTTATTCGTCGGATGTTTTCGGTCCCCGAAAACCCCTGCCAAGCTGCTATCTCTTCTCTCCTTAAAGCCTAGCCCATCTATATAGTCCACCAACCCCTTTCCTAGTCCCTCTCCGCTCCGGAGCCGTCCAATGGCGATCGTACGGTCTGAAACGGCCCCCAAACCACCAAAACCTAGCCCTTTTCCCTATATAAACAACCCCCATGCCGTTTTGGGCATCCCCTAGCCTCCACCTACCTCTAGCCTCTCCTCTCCTCGCAATCCGCGCCGGCTAAACCCTGCCCCACCACTTGGCGCCGCTGCCGCCGCACCCCGGACCAATCCGGGTGCGCCACGTCGCCTCCTCGTGCCTGCCAGCCACTCCCGCGCTGCCATGTGGCGTCACCACGTCGCCCGCGCCTCTCCCCGCAGCTCCTCGCCGCCGTGGCCCTTTCGGCCCATGCCAGGCCCGCCCCTGGGCTGATCTAGGCCCAGATCTGGCGCCCCGCGCCCCTCTGTGCCTGCTCGCTCCAGATCGGGAGAGGAGCTCCCGATCCAGAGCCGCCGCCTCGCCGGAATTGCCGCCGGCGACCACCTCCGACCAGGCCGGCCCTTACGCCCTACTCCTCCTTCCCCTGCCCGCCTCCTTCTCCCTCTCTCTCTTCCTTCCTCGTGCTTCTCTCTCTCCCGCTCACGATCTCTCCCTCTCTTTGTATACCTCGCAGGAGCTACCATGGCCGCCCTGATCTCCGCGTCCGCGCCGCCTCAAGCCGCCTCGTCGCCGGGAATGGATTCCTCATGCCTGGATCCACCCATTCCCGGCATCCTCAATTCCCGCCGCCCCACCATCGCTGGAGTCTCTCTGTACGAGGACTGGAGCTTTCCCGAGCTGAATCTCGTTTTTGCGCGGGTAGTTTTTCCACTAAGTCCCAGTTTCTGTAACATTATGTGTGCATCTTCATCTTGTCATAACATTGTGCATGTTGCTCCGTTTTGCGTGTATGATATGTCAAAATGTTCATCTCAGAGTTTTCTTCATGATGGATTAGTTTTTAGACATGTTACGGTTCATATTAATGCCTTAATATTCTTTACAAAACTGCTATGTGATATATACTGCTGGAATCTACTGATTGTTAACATCATTTGTGCATATTGTGAGTGCCACAACTTTGTCCCTGTACATGCTATGATGATCATCTAGATATTCACATGTTCTTCTCTTCATGCTCTACATATTGGTGTGCTTTGCATTCATGTTAGGGTGCATCTTGTTATATTAATCCCTGTTGCAAAAGTGCATGTTGCTGTTAACTGCTGAAAACTGATGTAACTTGTTGATTTGTCATTTTTGTTGCATTTTGTATGTGCATCCTATGAGCATGAAGTTTATATATTTTTGGAGCATTTTCATGACATATTTACAGGTATGCAATCCATGTATTTTTATATGCCCTGTAGTGAGTGCATCAAGCTTGTGAAGTGGGTTACTTGCTGTTAACTTTCTGTTAATATTGAATCTGTCATATCATGTTGCCATGTTTACTCGATGCTACCAATTAATCCATGCATAGTATGGAGTTGCTTAGTTGACATGTTTTATTGTCTATGTTATGCTCTATCATGCCATGACTTTTGATGCCCTATATATGTCCTGTAGAATATGTTTTCGTTACCATGAACATGCTTATATAATGTTTCAGATTTCTATTAACTTCATGATGCCTTGTTGTGAGCTTGTTAATGAGTGTTCCATGCCTCTTCTGGAGATTCTTCAATTACATGTTTAGAATTATGCTATGTTTACTTTGTTCACATGCCATGTTTGTTAATTTTGGTTGTCATATGGCTCTGTTCCATGCTTGCAAACATGCTATCATAATGTTGTTGTTTTACACTTGCTGAAACTGTTTCAACATTCAATCTTGTCTTGTTGATTCCTACTAATTCATTAGTCATATGTATATGATGCCATGATGATATTTTCTCTTTGTTATGTGTAGTGACATGCCCTTGGTTGCTACGTTAACTTGTTGTAGCTTGTCTCTTTCTTGCTCTCAAGTTGCCATCACATTGACTCTGCTCATGTATATGCTCATGTGTTATAAAGTTGCATTTTTCATTGATCATATTGGTTTAATATTGATTCCTATGAACCTGAACCTTAATGATATTTTAAGTGTGATATCTGTACATGAATTGTGTGTCAAGTTGGTGCTCATAAGATTCCTGTAGCATGTTGTTTTGATGTTTGCAAAGTGCCTACTTGCTGTTTTAGGCAGATTGTTGTTACATCTTGATTGGAGTGTATGTGTTGCACCGTTGCTCCGTTTTGAACATGCTCTATATGAAACTTGCTTAGAATTGCATGTAGTTTCATATTATCATGTTGCATCCTTGTTTTGAAGTGTTTGCTTGATGTTTGGATGCATTTTGCATCAATGTCATGTTTAACTTGTGTTGCTCATATCTTCTATACCGTAGCTCCGAATTAAATAAACTTTATATGAAACTTGAATAGAATTTCGTGTAGATCATCATAGTGATCTTTAACTTGCTGTTTAACAACTTCAACTTAATGTTTGTTCAGATCTGGACCAATTTCGAAATTTGCATATGAGGACTTATCGGATTTGTTATATGTTGTTTCCGACCTCTTTTAAACTTGCTTTGACGTGTTGTTCTTGTTTGCATCATTTCTTACCATCAGTAGCATCATATAGCCTTGTAATGCATCATACTTGGTTGTGCATCATGTCATGTTTATGTGTTGTGTGTTTACCATGTTGTTTGCTTCTTTCCGGTTGTGCTCCTTCTCGATAGTTCATGTTTCGTTGCGATCGAGAGGATTCGTTCGACTATGCTTGGTTCGTCTACGCCCATTCATCTCCTTCATGTACTCGTTATTCTTCCTAGCGGGATTTCAGGCAAGATGACCGTCACCTTGAATCTCACTACTATCATTGCTATGCTAGTTGCTTCGTTCTATCGCTATGCTGCGCTACCTATCACTTGTTGATCAAGCCTCCCAAATTGCCATGTCAGCCTCTAACCTTTTTACCCTACCTAGCAAACTGTTGTTTGGCTATGTTACCGCTTTTGCTTAGTCCCTCTTATAGTGTTGTTAGTTGCAGGTGAAGTTGAAGATTGCTCTATGTTGGACAGGATTATGTTGGGATATAACAATATCTCTTATTTCATTAATGCATCTATATACTTGGTAAAGGGTGGAAGGCTCGGCCTTATGCCTCGTGTTTTGTTCCACTGTTGCCTCCCTAGTTTCCGTCATACCAGTGTTATGTTCCTTGATTTTGCATCCCTAACATGGTGTGTGTTTATGGGCCCCTCTTGACAGTTCGTTTTGAATAAAACTCTTCCAGCAAGGCCCAACATTGGTTTTACATTTGCCATAATAATACTTGAACTAAATAATTAATTCGCATAGGGCGTCATGAACCCGATGTTTCTTTCTAAATAGCAGGGAGGGGCCAGCGTTGATGGTGTTGGTCCCAAACAGAGCCACTTGCGGTGCCACCCCTTCACCAGGGGTTTTCGGTTGCCGTACGTACTGCTCATCCGGACGTGTCCTGAGATTAGATACGCGCGGCTACTATCAGGGTGTCGACATGTTGGGAGGCTTTGCTGGATTAGTTTTACCATTGTCGAAATGTCTTGTGCACCGGGATCCCGAGTCTGATCGGATGTCCCACGATGGAGGATTGTCTCCGCGGATCGTGAGCTTATAATGGGCTAAGTTGGGACACCCCTGCAGGGTATAAACTTTTGAAAGCTGTGCCCGCGGTTATGTGGCAGATGGGAATATGTAATGTCCGGTTGTAGAGTACTTGACACCAGATTCGAATTAAAATACACCAATCGTGTGCGTAACTGTGACGGTCTCTTTTCAAGAGGGTCGAGAAGAGAACACGATGGGGTTATATTTGAACGTAAGTAGTTCAGGATCACTTATTGATCATGACTAGTTCACGACCGTTTGCGTAGCTTCTCATATTACTCTTGTACTCGTAAGTTAGCCACCATATCATGCTTAGCCTCTTGATGCAGCCTCACCACTTATCCATTCCATACCCATTAAGCTTTGCTAGTCTTGATACCCATGGTAATGGGATTGCTGAGTCCTTGTGGCTCACAGATTACTACAACAACAGTTGCAGGTGCAGGTAATGTGATGATCATGAGGTGAGAGCGATGTTTTCTTGTCTTGAAGTTCTTCTTCTGCTTCTTCTTCATTCAGGGGTTAGGTTCTTGGTCGGCAGCCTGGGCTAGCAGGGTTGATGTCGTTTGAGTTTCTGTTTGTGTTTCATCCATAGTCGGATGTTGCTCTTGTATGATTATGTTGTATTCGTGTGGCATCGTTTGCCTCTTGTATGTATCCCCAACTATTATGTAATGGTACGTTGTAATGATATCCACCTTGCAAAAGCGTCTCCAATATGCACTTCTATCTTTGGTGGGACCTTCGAGTTCCTTTAGGATAGGGTCACATATTGGGCGTGACATAAGGTTATTGAACTAGTAGGAGAACCACGCAACACTACGTAGACAGCACCTACAGCTGCACACAAATAACAAATACTCACAACCCGACGTATTAAATGGGTTGTCAATCCCTTTCGGGTAACGGCGGTAGAAATTGGCAAACGGACATGAGAGAGTTGTAAATATTGATAGATCGAACGCCAAATAAAATGAAGTGCAGCAAGGTATTTTTGGTTTGATAGATCTGAAAATAAAAGCAAAGGAAATAGATTGCAAAGGCAAATATAATAAAGAAGAGACCCGGGGGTCGTAGGTTCCACTAGTGGCTTCTCTCGAGAAAAATAGCAAACGATGGGTGAACAAATTATTGTTGGGTAATTGATAGAACTTCAAATAATCATGACGATATCCAGGCAATGATCATTATATAGGCATCACATCCAAGATTAGTAGACTGACTCATGCCTGCATCTACTACTATTACTCTACACATCGACCGCTATCCAACATGCATCTAGCGTATTAAGTTCATGGAAAAACAGAGTAATGTAATAAGAATGATGACATGGTGTAGACAAGATCTATTTAGGTAGAAAAAGACCCCATCTTGTTATCCTTAATAGCAACGATACATACGTGTCGGTTCCTTTCTATCACTAGGATCAAGCATCGTAAGATCGAACCCATCACAAAGCACCTCTTCCCATTGCAAGATAAATAGATCAAGTTGTCCAAACAAAACCCAAATATCGGAGAAGAAATACGAGGATATAAGTAATCATGCATATAAGATATCAAAGAAGGCTCAAATAACATTCATGGATATAAAAGATAGATCTGATCATAAACTCAAAGTTCATCGGATCCCAAAAAACACACCGCAAAAAGAGTTACATCATATGGATCGACCATTGTATTGAGAATCAAACGGGAGAGAGGAAGCCATCTAGCTACTAACTACGGACTCATAGGTCTACAAAGAACTACTCACGCATCATTGGAGAGGCACCAATGGACATGATGCACCCCTCCGAGATGGTGTTTAGATTGGATCTGGTGGTTCTGGAACTTGCAGTGGTTGGAATTGATTTTCGTCGACTCCCCTAGCGTTTCTGGAATATTGGGGTATTTATAGAGTAAAGAGGTGGACCGGGGGGCACCCGAGGTGGGCACAACCCACCAGGGCATGCCTGGGCCTCCAAGCGCGCCCTGGTTGGTTGTGCTCCCCTCGGAGCACCCTGCAGGTGCTTCTTCGGCCCATTGGATGTCTTCTGGTCCAAAAAAATCCATAAAAAGTTTGCTGCGTTTGGACTCCGTTTGGTATTGATTTCCTACGATGTAAAAAATATGCAGAAAACAGCAACTGGCACTTGGCACTATGCCAATAGGTTAGTACCAAAAAATGATATAAAATGACTATAAAATGATTGTAAAACATTCAAGAATGATAATATGGAGCAATCAAAAAATATAGATACATTGGAGACGTATCAATGATCCGACTATACTAACAAAGCCCCCAATACATCAAGATCGTGACATCAAGAACACGGGAGAGAGACAAAGAGAGATTAAACACATAGCTACTAGTACAAACCCTCAGCCCCGAGGGTGGACTACTCCGTCCTCATCGTGGTGGCCGCCGGGATGATGAAGATGGCCATCGGTGATGATCTCCCCCTCCGGCAGAGTGCCGAAACAGGGTCTAGATTGGATCTTGTGGATACATAGGCCTTGCAGCGGCGGAACTTCTGATCTAGGGTTACCCCGAGGGTTTTTGGAATATTTGGTGATTTATAGGGCAAAGAGGGGGTGTGAGGCCACCGAGATGGGCACAACCCACCTGGGGGCGAGAAATCCTTCTTGCTACCTCTTGAGCACTGCGTTGGTTTTCCTTGAAGAGGAAAGGGTGATGCAGCAAAGTAGCATAAGTATTTCCCTTAGTTTTTGAGAACCAAGGTATCAATCCAGTAGGAGGCTACACGCAAGTCCCTCGTACCTACACAAACAAGCAAGAACCTCGCAACCAACGCGATAAAGGGGTTGTCAATTCCTTCACGGCCACTTGCGAAAGTGAGATCTGATAGAGATAATGAGATAAGATAAATATTTTTGGTATTTTTATGATATAGATTAAAAAGTAAATATTGCAAAATAAAGTAGATCGGAAACTTATATGATGGAAAATAGACCCGGGGGCCATAGGTTTCACTAGTGGCTTCCCTCAAGATAGCATACGTATTACGGTGGGTGTTGGGGATATACCCCGCGGTATAACCCGGCCGGAAATATGACCCGGCCGGACTTCGCGGCTCATCAGAGACCCGGCTGACACTTGGCGACTCACTGGTCTGACAAACTCACGAGCCCGGCGACTCACTAATGGCCCCGATGGTGCGTCATATAGAGGACTAGGCCCAAGGCCCAGAAGGCTGACTCATGTTATGGTGGGCCGGCTTAAGAGGAAAGCATAAGAAATATTCCCTTACAAAAGAAGCAAGACTAGGGCTCCACTTGTAATAGAGTAATCCGAATTCTACTAGGACTAGTCATGTAACCCACCCCTTCAACTTTTATAAGGAGGGGCAGGGCACCCCAAGAGGGACAAGAGAGAAAATAAATCTCAAAGGCTAGAGACAACTAGAGGAGAGCCGGTTACGCGGCGTCTCCCTCATGAGCATAATGAGACCTAGCCACAAACATCAGGTAGGGCTATTACCGGATGATGTTTCCCGGGGCCCGAAGCTATCTAAATCCTTGTCTTATGTGTTGATCCGTCCCGCGTCTCTCGTCTCGACCAACCCCTCTCAAGCTACCACATAGATGTGTTGGCCTCACGACTAAGTCCTCACACTAGGACATCTGCCGTGACAAATCCACGGCAGTTGGCGCCAACCGTGTGGCCTGCGCACGGTGGTGTTGAGTTCTTGAAGGGATTTCTTTCAGGGATCGAGAAGCTCGCAACTGAGCAGATGAAAAGAAGCCAGCATGGAACAACCGCATGAGCCGCCGGACAACCATGGACAGAGCCGGCAAAATTATCATTGGGAAATCAGAATTATAATTAAACCTTGGAGCGGCAGGTACGAGATTGTGATTAAGACAATTTTTGGGTTACGCGCTATGCGATCGCCGCACGCACCATGGAGATCCGCCGAGTACGAGTCAAAAGAAACTTGCACTGCACCGGTACAAGTCCCAAGGAAGTTCCATAGCGGCGAGGGCAGGCAAAGCCGAAAGTGTTTCGTTGTTGTTACTTTTTATGGAAAGACAAGGTTGAACCATCAGACCAAGAGGAAGTACTAGTCCAGCCACTGTTCTACATGTGAAGGGTAACTATTGAAAGGTTAAATCACCCATTCACACACCCAGTCAAGTCAACTACTATCCGGAGAAAAACATGGACGTGGGCGCAGATTTGGCCCTTGCCTTGCGACGCCCCAGCCTCTGCCTAACAGCCGGCCAAGCAACCATCTGAGCCACCTTCACCAAGACGCCACGCCTTGTTCCAGCACCCTGCCCTAGCCGCTCTGCCGGCTGCGCCCGAGCCGCGCAGCTGTGACTCGCTCCGCCTTGAGCCGCTGCCGGCGCGGGCCGCCTCTGAGCCCATAGAGGCCATCTTGAATCGCTGGGGCCACTCTAAGCCACCGTTGAGCACGCATCCACTGGTCAAGCCGCCACGGTCGTTCCGAGCCGCCACCCGCCGTTGCTGTCTCTACGGCCGCAAGCTGCCGCTTGCCTAAACCGCCACAGTGCCTGCCCTTGAGGCGTACGAGTGAACGGACTAGAGCTACGCAATGCCCAAAGGCTAGCCCGCAGGAGGGGAAGGCCCATATGGAGTCGTACACCTGATAAATAAATCCAACAGGACCTCCAAAAATTGTACATATTGGTTCCACACATACTGCCCCAATGGCACAAGGACCAAGGGTTTTGATACTCTTGTCTCTCACGAGAAGGAAGCTTCCAAGGCTGATCAATTGGCATTACTACCTATACTTCCATCAAGGCACAAAGTTCAGTATTTGCTTGACTCTTACGAGGAGTTCAGCAGTGATTTGAATTAAGGTCCCATTACAAATCTTTCTGCGCTACATCTAAAATCGTCTATCCAATTATTCGCCGACGCGGGTTACATCGATACACAAGAGCCCGTATCCAACATTGTTCCGTTCTGAAGCTACCTGACGGACAGCATGCACAACACATTGCTCGTCAGGCCGGTCTTCATCAACTGGTTGGAGTTGACACCGGCATCTACGCCAGGTTGCACGAGCCTTGCCTCCGCTTCTGCCGCATCTCCGGCTGCGCCGTGAGCTGCCTCTCCGCTGTCGCGACCGCGCCACAAGCCCGCCCGCTTGCAAAGCTGTTGTTTTTGTGGTCGTTGCCTTGACTCTCCAGGCCTCACTTCCGCATGCTCCTTCACGCGCTCCTGTGCAGATGCACACCCGCGACTCTCCCTCGTCCCGTGTTGCGCCTCCGGGCCTCGCTGTGTTGAGCCACCACCGGAGAGTCGCCCGCGCCTCCAGCCGCCACAGGAGAGCCTCCCGAGCCTCCGGGCCTTCCCGCATCAAGCCGCTGCCGAAGAGCCGCCCTGCACCTCCGGGTTTTCCCGCGTCAAGTGCCGCCACATGCGGTGAGCGGCCCTGCTCCATGTCTGTGGCCACTTCACCTCTGCTCTAGGTCATCCCCGCCTGAGCCGCCGGCCACCCCCCGTGAGCCTGCGGTCGGCTGGCCCTCACCTCATTTCAGAGCCGCCACTCTTGTCTCCCTCGCTCGATTTTTCCTCTGAACCGCTGTGCTCCTGCGTGTCATTATGCAAGCAGGGTGCCTGAAGAAATAAAGCAAAGGGGGCGTATCATTATTTCCGCCGTGGCATCACTCTGAGCCAGCTACTACTACTCCACGAGAGGTCAAGGCTACAGTCAAAATACTGTCCACATTCGTCCGATGAAAATACCAGGTGAAATCTTTTCTATATATTTTATCAGCACATATTAAGTTGTTTGAGAACAATTACTCTGGTCTATGATATGTTTTCACATGGCCATTATTCCTTCAAAGGTGTCGCATAAAGGGCGCACGCCAGCATTATTTTTGCACTAGTGTTTGCCTGTGCCGTGCTGCTGGACGGATACGGGCGCAAGTCGCCGCCTCCACTACATCAACATACGCGACTGACTCGTCGTCCGCGCTCATGGTCGACTTACCCGCGTCCGTGCTATTTCCAACGCTGCGGCCGACCCTCTCGTCTGTACCGGCTTATAACGCCGCTGCCGACTCATCTGTCTGCTACTACGGCTGATTCAGCCGTGATTGATTTCAGCTTCACCTGGTGATCATCAACTCTGTGGTGGATAACTACTGGCCTGATGTATCAGATTCAAGAACTCCAGATCATTGGAGGAAAAAATAACCCAGTCCCGGAGGCTGCTATTATATTGATGAAAATTTAAAGGCCGTCAGAGAATTTTCGGCTCAAAATGAAGATTCCGGTTTAAAATCTGGTTCAAGAGAAATCCGTCTCTCACAAAGCATTCAAGCTCTCAATATCTGGTTTAAAATTCCGGCTCAAGAAGAATTTATCTCTTGCAAAGTTCGAGTTCTCAGAACAATTAAAGGGACCAAAGAGAGTCTGTTGCAAAGCACAACTCAAACATAGGTACCCTGTTTCAAAGGTCATTTGGGGGCTTCCTGTTCAAACATAGGTGTATTCACTAAAGAGAACATAGCTTTCAGTACCCTCTTGATTGGTGCAATGCCAGCACTTCAAGGTCATTTGGGGGCTTCCTGTTCAAACATAGGTCGTATTCGAACCAAAGAGAACATAGCTGTCGGTACCCTCTTGATCGGCACAATGCCAAACCCACTAGGGGGCTTCTTGATCGTATTCGAATCACAGCTTAACCCCTTTTGGGTCCGACTTTGATCGTATTCGAAACAGAGTCGTTAAAAAACTCTCAAGGTCATTTGGGGGATTCCTGTTCAAACATAGGTCATATTCGAACCAAAGAGAACATAGCTGTATGTACCCTCTTGATCGGCGCAACGCCAAAACCATTAGGGGGCTTCATGATCGTAAATCCTAGCTTAACCCCTTTTGGTCCGGTTTATTGATCGTATTCGAATCAGAAGCCTCGATTTTTCTTTCTGTTTGGCTTAAGTTTTTTGACAACAATTTTTGGTTTTGTCTTGAGACTTTTTTGTTCAGATCTAAGGCATATATATGTGGTTTCTATTTAACCCGGCTTGGCTTTGGACGATAAGTCGCCGGCGTATAACAATGATCAAACATTTGGAAGTGTTGGCTTCTAAAGAGTTGGGTTATCACCCTTACTATGCAGGTCACATAAACTGGCAGTGCAAATTCATTATCACAGGTATGATATTGTTATTATAGTTATGTTTCAAGTTCTGACTCATACCAGTCTTATCTATGATTCCTTTTTACACATCAGTGGTTATATGTGAGATATTATGACCCGCTCTGCGGTAAAGTGCCAAGGGTTCTTGTAATCTACCTGTGTGTAGGATAAGACTACAT
Organism: Triticum dicoccoides; assembly: GCF_002162155.2. Taxonomy (NCBI): domain Eukaryota; kingdom Viridiplantae; phylum Streptophyta; class Magnoliopsida; order Poales; family Poaceae; genus Triticum; species Triticum dicoccoides. The sequence continues at coordinate 503,370,150 of NC_041389.1, forward strand.
TTGGGTGGTTACTCGCCCTAGCTTTTGATGTTAAGTCGCCAGGGCATATGTTGTTTAAACTCTATGCAGGATTTACAGAGCTATGACTTACATAAATGATTAAGTTCTAGCCCATCCTCAAAGATTGAAATTGGTGTCTCAAAAGGGTTATCAATTCTTGATTTTTTCAAAGGCTATAAGCCGCCGGGTTATGAAATTCTGGCTTACAAGGAATTAGCATTATAGACGCCATCGGCCCAGAACCGCCAAATATTAAAACTATGGATTTACTTGTCAGCCGATAAGGTATTCAAATTTCTATAGCCAAACTTGGCTGGATTTTCATGATGATATTAAATACTTGGAAGTTTTGTCTTCTAAGTTTTGGATTATCACCTTTACTACATTGATGTGGTTTTCAAAGTCGCTTTAGTGCAAAGGCTATTATTTATCAATGGATATGATTATTTCTACAATGGAAGGAATAGTCCCGAGTCGCTGCAGGCTTATGACCCGTCACTTGGGGGCTACATTATTCAAATTAAGATTACATCAAATATGCAAGTCCCATGTCACTACCAGCATGCACCATGGCACTTGGGGGCTAATGAAAAGTCATTTTTTGCTCAACTTATTGAAGACCCGACTCATCACATTGTAATGAGCCGGCCCTTGGGGGCTACCAGTTGCTCCTGTCAAAAATTTAAGGTACACAAGCCTTAATCCATTATGTTGAAAGATCCACTACTTAGTTGGTAGAGAACAAAGCTCTTAACCTTATGGACATGGGTTCAAGCCCCATGGTGGAGATTACATCATATGATGTTATTATCAATGAATTATATACAAAGTCCCAGCTCAGTATTATCTTACTGAGCCGGCCCTTGGGGGCTACACGTTGCTTCTCAAGTCTACATGATCATATTTACAAAGTCCCTGGTCATTATTTCATAATGACCCGGCACTTGGGGGCTACAAGTGATATGAATATAAGGGAGGTACAATTTCAAACTTGGTGTGAGCAACAGTTGTGACCCGGTGCTGTCAATATTTACAAGCCAGCAGTTTTTCCAATTATAACTCGCCAGCTTCTATATCCTTGAACCGGCGGATCACCAGATGAATCTTGAGGCCAATATGTTTATTAAGCCGGAGCTTTGGAAACCGACTCAAATGGATTATTTCTTATAATATTTCTCTACAAGAAACCAATGTCAGCAAATTGATTATGAAGCTGGCCTATTGACCCGGATTTTTTGCATTGGTAATGTTTAAACACATCTTCTAAAAGGATATTTGCTATGAGATCATGAACACACATCCAGGAGGAAATGTCAAGGACTTAAGGATGACCATGTGCCGGCTTACAAGAATATTTAACCCGGAGCACAACCTGTCAGATTTGTTCTTGTGTTTATGTTGCAGGATCAGTTTAACATGGATAAATCCAAATTAAACTGGGGGCTAATGTTGGGGATATACCGCGCGGTATGACCCGGCCGAAAATATGACCCGGCCGGACTTGGCAGCTCATCAGAGACCCGGCTGACACTTGGCGACTCACTGGTCTGACGAACTCACGAGCCCGGCGGCTCACTAATGGCCCCGATGGCGGGTCATATAGAGGACTAGGCCCAAGGCCCAGAAGGCCGGCTCATGTTATGGTGGGCCGACTTAAGAGGAAAGCATAAGAAATATTCCCTTACAAAGGAAGCAAGACTAGGAATCCACTTGTAATAGAGTAATCCTAATCCTACTAGGACTAGTCATGTAACCCGCCCCTTCAACTTATATAAGGAGGGGCAGGGCACCCCAAGAGGGACAAGAGAGAAAAGAAATATCGAAGGCTAGAGACAACTAGAGGAGAGCCGGTTACGTGGCGTCTCCCTCATGAGCATAATGAGACCTAGCCACAAACAGCAGGTAGGGCTATTACCGAATGATGTTTCCCGGGGCCGAAGCTGTCTAAACCCTTGCCTTGTGTGTTGATCCATCCTGCGTCTCTCATCCCGACCAACCCCTCTCAAGCTACCACATGGATGCGTTGGCCTCACGACTAAGTCCTCACACTAGGACATCTTTTGTGACAAATCCACGACAGTGGGTGAACAAATTATTGTCGAGCAATTGATAGAAAAGTGCATATTTATGAGAATATCTAGGCATGATCATGTATATAGGCATCACGTCCGCGACAAGTAGATCGAAACGATTCTGCATCTACTACTATTACTCCACACATCGACCGCTATCCAGCATGCATCTAGAGTATTAAGTTCATAAGAACAGAGTAACATATTAGGCAAGATGACATGATGTAGAGGGTTAAACTCAAGCAATATGATATAAACCCCATCTATTTATCCTCGATGGCAACAATACAATACGTGCCTTGCTGCCCCTGCTATCACTGGGAAATGACACCGCAAGATTGAACCCAAAGCTAAGCACTTCTCCCATTGCAAGAAAGATCAATCTAGTAGGCCAAACCAAACTGATAATTCGAAGAGACTTGCAAAGATAACTAATCATACATAAAAGAATTCAGAGGAGATTCAAATATTTCTCATAGATAAACTTGATCATAAACCCACAATTCATCGGATCCCAACAAACACACCGCAAAAAGAGTTACATCGAATAGATCTCCAAGAAGATCGAGGAGAACATTGTATTGAGATTCAAAGAGAGAGAAGAAGCCATCTAGCTAATAACTATGGACTCAAAGGTCTGAGGTAAACTACTCACAACTCATCGGAGAGGTCATGGTGTTGATGTAGAAGCCCTCCATGATCGACTCCCCCTTCGGCGGAATGCCGGAAAAGTCTCCAAGATGGGATCTCACACGTTCAGAAGGTTGCGGTGGTGGAAATAGGGTTTCGTGGTGCTCCTCGATGTTTTCAGGGTATGCAAGTATATATAGGCGAAGGAAGTCGGTCAGGGGAGCCACGAGGGGCCCACGAGGGTGGGGGGCGTGCTCACACCCCCAGGGCACACCGTTTGCTACTTGACATCCACACCAAGTCTCCTGGATTGCGTTTGTTCCAAAAAGATCTCTCCCAAAGGTTTCATTCTGTTTGGACTCCGTTTGATATTCCTTTTCTGCGAAACACTGAAATAGGCAAAAAAATAGCAATTTGGGTTGGGCCTCCGGTTAATAGGTTAGTCCTAAAATGATATAAAAGTGTATAGTAAAGCCCATAAACATCAAAAACGGGTAATATAATAGCATGGAACAATTAAAAATTATAGATACGTTGGAGACGTATCAAGCATCCCCAAGCTTAATTCCTGCTCGTCCTCGAGTAGGTAAATGTTAAAAACAGAATTTTTGATGTGGAATGCTACCTAGCATATTTCTCAATGTAATTTTATTTATTGTGGCATGAATGTTCAGATCCAAATGATCCAAGATAAAAGTTCATATTGACATGAAAACAATAATACTTCAAGCATACTAACAAAGCAATCATGTCTTCTCAAAATAACATGGCTAAAGAAAGTTATCCCTACAAAATCATATAGTCTGGTTATGCTCTATCTTCATCACAAAAGTATTTAAATCATGCACAACCCCGATGACAAGCCAAGCAATTATTTCATTCTTTTATGTTCTCAAACTTTTTCAACTTTCACGCAATACATGAGCGTGAGCCATGGACATAGCACTATATGTGGAATAGAATGGTGGTTGTGGAGAAGACAAAAAAAAGAATATAGTCTCACGTCAACTAGGCGTATCAACGGGCTATGGAGATGCCCATTGATAGATATCAATGTGAGTGAGTAGGGATTGCCATGCAACGGATGCACTAGAGCTATAAGTGTATGAAAGCTCAACAAAAGAAACTAAGTGGGTGTGCATCCAACTTGCTTGCTCACGAAGACCTAGGGCATTTTGAGGAAGCCCATCATTGGAATATACAAGCCAAGTTCTATAATGAAAAATTCCCACTAGTATATGAAAGTGACAATATAGGAGACTCTCTATCATGAAGATCATGGTGCTACTTTGAAGCACAAGTGTGGAAAACGATAGTAACATTGTCCCTTCTCTCATTTTCTCTCATTTTTTTGGTGGGCTTCTTTGGCCTCTTTTATTTTTCATAAAGTCCAGAGTCTCGTCCCGACTTGTGGGGGAATCATAGTCTCCATCATCCTTTCCTCACTTGGGACAATGCTCTAATAATGAAGATCATCACACTTTTATTTACTTACAACTCAAGAATATAACTCAATACTTAGAACAAAATATGACTCTATGTGAATGCCTCCGGCGGTGTACCGGGATATGCAATGAATCAAGAGTGACATGTATGAAAGAATTATGAAGGTGGCTTTGCCACAAATATGATGTCAACTACATGTCATGCAAAAGCAATATGATAATGATGGAGCGTGTCATAATAAACGGAACGGTGGAAAGTTGCATGGCAATATATCTCGGAATGGCTATGGAAATGCCAAATAGGTAGGTATGGTGGCTGTTTTGAGGAAGGTATATGGTGGGTGTATGGCACCGGCGAAAGTTACGCGACACAAGAGAGGCTAGCCATGGTGGAAGGGTGAGAGTGCGTATAATCCATGGACTCAACATTAGTCATAAAGAAATCATATACTTATTGCAAAAATCTATTAGTCATCGAAACGAAGTACTAAGCCCATGCTCCTAGGGGGATAGATTGGTAAGAAAAGACCATCGCTCGTCCCCGACCGCCACTCATAAGGAAGACAATCAATAAATAAATCATGCTCCAACTTCATCACATAACGGTTCACCATACGTGCAGCAAGGATGACTGTGGTAAACTAAAAAGCAAAGACTCATATCATAAAAGACGCTCCAAGAAAAACACATATCATGTGGTGAATGAAATATAGCTCCAAGTAAAGTTACCGATAGACGAAGATGAAAGATGGGATGCCTTCCGGGCATCCCGAAGCTTAGGATTTTGGTTGTCCTTGAATTACCTTGGGGTGCCATGGGCATCCCCAAGCTTAGGCTCTTGCCACTCCTTATTCCATAGTCCATCAAATCTTTACCCAAAACTTGAGAACTTCACAACACAAAACTCAACAGAAAATCTCATAAGTTCCGTTAGTGCAAGAAAGAAAACCACCACTTTAAGGTACTGTAATGAACTCATTCTTTATCTATATTGGTGTTAAACCTACTGTATTCCAACTTCTATATGGTTCATACCCCCCGATACTAGCCATAGATTTGTCAAAATAAGCAAACAACACACGAAAACAGAATCTGTCAAAAACAGAACAGTCTGTAGTAATCCGTAACTTTCGGATACTTCTGGAACTCTAAAAATCCTACCAAAATAGGAAGTCCTGGGAAATTTGTTTCTGTGATTTACTAAAATTATTCTCATGCGCGCAAAAGTTTTTGTTTTTCAGCAAGACCAAATTAACTATCATCCAAGATGACCCCATAGGTTCCACTTGGCACAAACACTAATTAAAATATAAAACCACATCTAAACAGAAGCTAGATAAATTATTTATTACTAAACAGGAACAAGAAGCTAAGAACAAAAATAAAATTGGGTTGCCTCCCAACAAGCGCTATCGTTTAACGCCCCTAGCTAGGCATAAAAGCGAGAATAGATCTAAGTATTGCCATCTTTGGTATTCAATTCATAAGTGGCTCTCATAATAGATTCATAAGGTAATTTGATTTTATTTCTAGGTAAGTGTTCCATGCCTTTCCTTAATGGAAATTGTAATCTAATATTTCCTTCCTTCATATCAATAATTGCACCAATCGTTCTAAGGAAAGCTCTACCCAGAATAATAGGACATGAAAGATTGCAATCTATATCAAGAATGATAAAGTATACGGGCACATAATTCCTATTTGAAACAATAATAACATCATTAATCCTTCCCATGGGTTTCTTAATGGTGGAATCCACAAGGTGCAAGTTTAAAGAGCAATCATCAAAATCACGGAAACCTAACACATCACACAAAGTTTTTGGAATCGTGGAAACACTAGCACCCAAATCACACAAAGCATAGCATTCATTATCTTTAATTTTAATTTTAGTAGTAGGTTCCCACTCATCATAAAGTTTTCTAGGGATAGAAACTTCTAATTCAAGTTTTTCTTCATAAGATTGCATCAAAGAATCAACGATATGTTTAGTAAAAGCTTTATTTTAACTATAAGCATGAGGAGAATTTAGCACGAATTGCAACAAGGATATACAATCTATTAAAGAAAAATTATCATAATTAAATTCCTTGAGATCCAAAATAGTGGGTTCATTGCTATGTAAAGTTCTGACCTCTCCAATCCCACTTTTACCAAATTTAGCATCAAGATCTAAAAACTTCGAATCATTGGGACGCCTTCTAACTAAAGTTGACTCATCTCCAGTCCCATTATTATCAAGATTCATATTGAAAAACAAAGATTTAATAGGAGACACATCAATCACTGTTAGATCTTCATCATTATTATCATGAAAACTAGAAGAACACGCTCTTACAAAGCAATCTTTCTTAGCACGCATCCTAGCGGTTCTTTCTTTGCACTCATCAATGGAAATTCTCATGGATTTGAGAGACTCATTGATATCATGCTTAGGTGGGATAGATCTAAGTTTCAAAGAATCAACATCAAGAGAAATTCTATCCACTTTCCTAGCCAACTCATCAATCTTAGGCAAATTTTCTTCAAGCAAAGCATTGAAATTCTTTTGAGAAATCATAAATTCTTTAACACTAATCTCAAAATCATAGGGCATCTTATTAAAATTTCCATAAGAGTTGTTGTAGGAATTACCATAATTATTAGAGGAATTACTAGGGAACGGCCTAGGATTAAAGTTTCCTCTATACGCGTTGTTACCAAAATTAAAATTCACATCCATAGATTCATTATTATTCTCAATCAAAGTAGACAAAGGCATATCATTAGGATCAATAGGTGCACTCTTATTAGCAAAAAAATTCATAAGTTCATCCATCTTTCCACTCAAAACATTAATCTCTTCTATCGCAAGAACTTTTTTACTAGTAGATCTTTCGTGTGCCATTGAGAATAATTAACCATAATATTATCTAGGAGTTTAGTAGATTCTCCTAAAGTGGTTTCCCTAAAAGTGCCTCCCGCGGCCGAATCTAAAAGATTTCTAGAAGCAAAATTCAATCCGGCATAAAAATTTTGTATGATCATCCATAAATTTAATCCATGAGTAGGGCAATTGCGAATCATTAATTTCATCCTCTCCCAAGATTGTGCAACATGTTCATGATCAAGTTGCTTAATATTCATAATATCGTTTCTAAGAGAGATGATCTTAGCGGGAGGAAAATACTTAGAGATAAAAGCATCTTTGCACTTATTCCATGAATCAATACTATTTTTAGGTAAAGAAGAAAACCAAGTTCTAGCACGATCTCTAAGCGAAAACAGAAATAGCTTCATTTAACAATATCATTATCCTTGTCTTTCTTCTTTTGCATATCACACAAATCAACAAAGTTGTTTAGATGAGTAGTGGCATCTTCACTAGGAAGGCCAGACAATTGATCTTTCATGACAAGATTCAACAAGGCAGCATTAATTTTACAAGATTCGGCATCGGTAAGAGGATCAGAGTGCTAAGGAAATCGTTATTGTTGGTATTGGAAAAGTCACACAATTTAGTATTATCTTGAGCCATCATGATAAGCAATCCAACACACAAGCACACCAGAGGAAAGAGAAAAAGAGGCGAACGGGAAAGAGAGGGCGGGTAAAACGGCAAGGGTGAAGTGGGGAGAGGAAAACGAGAGGCAAATGGCAAATAATGTAATGCGAGGGAGAAGAGTTTGTGATGGGTACTTGGTATGCCTTGACTTGTATGAAGACCTCCCCGGTAACGGCGCCAGAAATCCTTCTGGCTGCCTCTTGAGCACTGCGTTGGTTTTCCCTTGAAGAGGAAAGGGTGATGCAGTAAAGTAGCATAAGTATTTCCCTCGGTTTTTGAGAACCAAGGTATCAATCCAGTAGGAGGCTACATGCAAGTCCCTCGTACCTACACAAACAAACAAGAACCTCGCAACCAACGCGATAAAGGGGTTGTCAATCCCTTCACGGCCACTTGCGAAAGTGAGATCTGATGGAGATAATGAGATAAGATAATATTTTTGGTATTTTTATGATATAGATTGAAAAGTAAAGATTGCAAAATAAAGTAGATCGGAAACTTATATGATGGAAAATAGACCAGGGGCCATAGGTTTCACTAGTGGCTTCTCTCAAGATAGCATAAGTATTACGGTGGGTGAACAAATTACTGTCGAGACATTGATAGAAAAGTGCATAGTTATGAGAATATCTAGGCATGATCATGTATATAGGCATCACGTCCGCGACAAGTACATCGAAACGATTCTGCATCTACTACTATTACTCCACACATCGACCGCTATCCAGCATGCATCTAGAGTATTAATTTCATAAGAACAAAGTAACGCATTAGGCAAGATGACATGATGTAGAGGGATAAACTCAAGAAATATGATATAAACCCCATCTTTTTATCCTCGATGGCAACAATACAATACGTGCCTTGCTGCCACTGCTGTCACTGGGAAAGGACACCGCAAGATTGAACCCAAAGCTAAGCACTTCTCCCATTGCAAGAAAGATCAATCTAGTAGGCCAAACCAAACTGATAATTCGAAGAGACTTGCAAAAATAACCAATCATACATAAAAGAATTTAGAGGAGATTCAAATATTTCTCATATATAAACTTGATCATAAACCCACAATTCATCGGATCCCGACAAACACACCGCAAAAAGAGTTACATCGAATAGATCTCCAAGAAGATCGAGGAGAACATTGTCTTGAGATTCAAAGAGAGAGAAAAAGCCATCTAGCTAATAACTATGGACCCGAAGGTGTGAGGTAAACTACTCACAACTCATAAGAGAGGCCATGGTGTGGATGTAGAAGCCCTCTGTGATCGATTCCCCCTCCGGCGGAGCGCCGGAAAAGGCTTCAAGATGGGATCTCAGAGGTACAGAAGGTTGCGGCGGTGGAAATAGGGTTTCGTGGTGCTCCTCGATGTTTTCAGGGTATGCAAGTATATATAGGCGAAGGAAGTAGTCAGGGGAGCCATGAGGGGCCCACAAGGGTGGGGGGCACGCTCACCCTCCTAGGGCGCGCCCCGGACCCTCGTGGCCGCCTCGTTTGCTTCTTGACGTCCACTCCAAGTCTCCTGGATTGCGTTTGTTCCAAAAAGATCTCTCGCAAAGGTTTCATTCCGTTTGGACTCCATTTGATATTCCTTTTCTACGAAACACTAAAATAGGCAAGAAAACAGCAATTTGGGTTGGGCCTCCGGTTAATAAGTTAGTCCCGAAAATGATATAAAAGTGTATAGTAAAGCCCATAAACATTCAAAACGGGTAATATAATAGCATGGAACAATCAAAAATTATAGATACGTTGAAGATGTATCAGCGCGCCTGGGGGACCAGGCACGCCCTGGTGGGTTGTGCC
>NC_041389.1:503379848-503406851 GCF_002162155.2 Triticum dicoccoides
TGGATGTCTTCTGGTCCATAAAAAATCCACAAAAAGTTTCACGGTGTTTGGACTCCGTTTGATATTGATTTTTTGCGATGTAAAAAACAAGTAAAAAACAACAACTGGCACTGGGCATTGGGTCAATAGGTTAGTCCCAAAAAATGATATAAAATTGCTATAAAATGGTTGTAAAACATCCAAGAATGATAATAAAATAGCATGAATACTTCATAAATTATAGATACGTTGGAGACGTATCATTCATGTATTCACCATGTATTAATGCTTTGTTCCGATTCTCTATTAAAAGAAGGCCTTCATGTCCCTTAGTTTTCTTATGGACCCCGCTGCCATGGGAGGGTAGAATAAAAGATGTCATGCAAGTTCTTATTATAAGCACGTATAACTATATACGTAATACATGCCTACATACATTGATGAATTAAGCTATCATGTATCTCTCTAGGTTGTGACTATTATATGATGAATATCATCAAACACAAATATCCATCGTTGATCCAATGTCTACGCTTTTCTCGTATTGATCTTTGCTAAGTTACTATTGTTGCTGCTGTTACAATCATCACAAACTGCTTCTGTTACTATTCTTGTTACTATTACTACGATTACTGCTACTATCAAAACTATCAAACTACTGTTCTACTAAACACTTTGCTGCAGAAATATTATTTCCCACGTGTGGTTGAATTCACAACTCAACTGCTAAGGCTCATAAATATTCTTTGGCTCCCTTGTGCCGAATCAACAAATTTGGGTGAAATACTACCCTCGAAGACTATCGTGATCCCCTATACTTGTGGGTTATCAAGGTGCTGCTCCCTTTTGTTTCTCCTTTAGTTTGGTCCCTTGTAAGAACTTGGTGGTTCCTGGTAATAGAAATAGGAGAGGCGAGCTCACTTTTATCAAAAAATGGGATAGTCCATTTAAAATTTGTGATGTCCCACGGGTGTCGACAAAACAGTTTAAGTGGGATGGGCTAAGTTAGTCCCACTATTATCCACTCCCACTTGCAGCCTGAATCGACGCTCATGGGGTGCTGCATGACCCGAAGGGCCACGCCACGACGGAGGTTTGCCGCATCCTGCATGGCTGGCAGCGTCCAAAGGCTCTGGCACGGCCACCATCGGTGCATACATGGGTTTGCGTGATCAGGAGATCCGCTCTGTCTTCATCATCATCTCAGACCAACAAGCATCTGTACAGGCAGCAATGGCAGCTTGCGCATGGTGCTTGTGCACTTCAACAGCCACCGCGTCAAGGTCTTCTTCGAAAATGCCAGTACACTCTCGTCGTGGGATGGTGCGTCTTGTCAAGGTTGTAGCTACATCTTGTGGCTACAGCAATCGACATCGATCCCACCCTAGTCATGATGGGAGACTGCGATGCCAGCACGTTGGACACATTCGAGGCGTTAGATCTGAAGCCAGAAGTGGCGCGCAGCAATGCTGCTAACAACGATGCAGTGACTGGGAAGGATGGGCCGGCCTCAGGAGAGGTGGCCATGGAGCAGTGTACTAGCAACGGGGCGCTCGGGGACAGGGCAGATCTAAGCGATGCAACTCCTATGACGTGTGTCGATACGTCGGAGTTGATGAGGCCATGGCTGGGCGTGGAAAATAGGCGCACCTTGTCATCAATGAGGCTCTAGCAGGCGCCACTACTTAGGTTGATGCATGACGGGTGTTCGACACTGAGGCGCCAGTCACGGTAGACGGCTGTCGACATGGGATGCGAGCAGGGTCGGCCTTGGGCATGTGCAACATGCGCAGTTGCACAGGGCCTCAAATGTCCTAGGGCACCCATTTAGGCCAACTCCAATGTGCCGACACATTTCGTCCGATCACGACGCGCCAAAGCGTTCTCAAAATATGTCCACTTGATGTCCGTCTGAAAGCATTTGCTATCCAAATTTGGCCCAGATTTGTGTCCATGTGGACACAAGACAGACACGCTGCGCGTCCACTCGGTGTCTGCCTTAGGTCCGTGTGTCGGCCACCCAACCACCAATGTTGGTCCAATTAAATGTCACACACGCACCCGGGCCCACACGTCGGCCACGGGAAGTCTGACGCGCTCGTCCTGTCCACATCTAGCTTCTTGCTCCCCGACCAGCCGACACGAACCTTAGCCACCGCCGGCGCTATGGGCTTCTTCAACAAGCGTGGCAAACTTCACGTTGGGGCATGATACGTCTCCAACGTATCTACAATTTATGAAGTATTCATGCCATGCTGGCAAAATTTTAATATGGTCTTGGTGCACTTTTATATTATTTTTATGGACTAACTTGTTAATCTAGTACCAAGTGCGAGTTCATGTTTTTTGCATGTTTTTCATTTCACAGAAAATCCATACCAAACAAAATCCAAACGCGATTAAAATTTATAAAGATTTTTTATGGAATATATGTGATTTTTTGGAGGAAGAATCAACACCAAACGGTGCTCGAGGGCCCCACAAGGCAACAGGGCGCGACCTACCACCTAGCCATGCCGGGATGCCTTGTGGGCACCTCGTAAGTCGGTTGGAGCCCTTCTTTATCCGCAAGAAAGATAATTTCCTGATTAAAATTCCCTCAAAATTTCAGCCCAATCGAAGGATCTCCGGGAATATAAGAAACAATTTTCGGCCAGAAAAAAAGTAGTGAGAAATAGAAGAAAACGGAGAGATCCAATCTAGGGGAGGGATCCCTCCCCCCACCCCCACCCCCGCACCCCCCGGAGGACCAAGGAAAAAGAAGGAGGGGGTCCCTTACCCTCTCCTCCAGTTGCGCCGAGACACCGTCGGGGACATCTCCTCCATCACCATCACCACCAACTTCTCCTCCGTTCTCATGGTGATGTGTGAGTAGTTCACCCCCCAGGCTGAGGGTATGTACTAGTAGCTATGTGTTTGATCTCTCTCTCTCTCTCTCTCGTGTTCTTGATTTGGCACGATCTTGATGTATCATGAGCTTTGTTAATATAGTTGGATCATATGGTGTTCTTCCCTCTCTATCTTTGTTATGATGAATTGAGTCTTGCTCTTTGAGATTTCGTTATGCTGGATTAAATATTGGATTTAAGATCACTTGATGTATGTCTTGCATATGGACACCTGTGGTGACAATGCGGTATTCTATTGATTCACTTGATGTATGTTTTGGTAATCAACTTGCGGATTTTCTGGTGACATTGGGGTAATCTAGGCATAGAGGTTGATACATGTTTTCGTCCTACTTTCTCCGATAGAAAATTTGGAGTGATTCTTTGTCGCACATTGAGGGATTGTTATATGATTCAGTTATGTTAGCACTGTTGAGAGATTGTACTAGTGAAAGTATGAACCCTAGGCCTTATTTTCAAGCATTGCAATACCGTTTGTCCTCACTTTTGTTACTTGCTATTATTATTTCAGATAACAAAAACCTATATCTACTATTCATACTAAACTTGTATCACCATCTCTTCACCGAACTAGTGCACCTATATAATTTACCATTGTATTGGGTGTGTCGGGGACACAAAAGATTTCTTGTATTTGATTGCAGGCTTATTTGAGAGAGGCCATCTTCATCATATGCCTCCCACAGATTGATAAATCTTAGGTCATCCACTTGAGGGAAATTTACTGCTGTCCTACAAAACTCTGCACTTGGAGGCCCAACAACGTATATAAGAATAAAGTTGTGTAGTAGACATCAGGGCGGCAGGGGGTGGAGGCGACTGTGACACGAGCGCGGTCGGCTATACATCCCTATGCACAGGGCACACTACCATTGTGAGCACCGCACCCCTCTGTCATGGTCGGACATTAACCTCCCACACGGCTGGCACCTCTACCCCAACAAGATTCTGGTGCCGGCAGTACCACAGTCTGAGCGTGTGTGTGCGGCCAAGATCCGCAACCGCCATGCTGCCTTCTCGCCGGCGTTTCGCGACCCAGCCTACACGGCGGACTCCCCGAACTGGGATGTCCGGTTCGCCACAGAGCACGATGTGCGCCGCGAGGGGATCGTCCAGATGGATGTTCGTGCTCCACCACCGCTGATGGTGGTGAAGAAGGAGCACGTAGAGGAGGAGGCCACCTCAAGGAGACTGACATGAAGGGCGCTCGGGGAGTCTGAGCACGAGGAGATGCCCAGGTGGCCTGGCCTTGACCAGGCACTGGCGGACTCGGCACCCGGCATCGAGGCCAACACACCGCCACCACCCGCGCCCACGCTCGGGTCCAAGGTCTACCAGCGAACGAGAGTGGTGCCCATCTACGTGTTGTGCCCGCCCGTTTGGTAGGGTGCGACCGAGGAGGAGGAGGAGGAGGAGGAGCGACAACACCTCTATGTGTGGGGGCGGTTGCTGGTGGCCGAGCGGCAGGCGACAGAGCATGGCATGGAGGTGGAGCACGGCCTCGAGGTTGAACGGCTCCAATATATAAGAATTGGAATAATAGAAAAAAATATACTTCACCCCTTATCTCTTCATCATCGTCGATTCCGTCACTTGTGGTATTCGTTTAGAATCTTGTTGACCATACTCGCTTACTCTTATTTTCCTTATTTCTTTTTTGACATAATTAATTAGAACTTTCTTGAAAGAATGGGGTTCTCTCTGGGGCCATTCCGATATTACTCAGGGGTTTCTTCCATGTTATGATGCTACAATGGGAGACTTTGAAGATGATGAAGAAATAAAGGAGTCTTCACTTCGGAGGATATAGTTGACCAGCTCAAGGACAGGTAAGGTACTGACTTTTCCATGGATGGGTATCCACAAGAGAAAGGCAGAGCAGGAGACTTATATGATTTTGCTATTTATCGATGTGTTTTTACGTGTATTGGTGTTGGCTGTGTGCATCCTAACTGTACAAAAATCAGATGTGTACTCATTGTATTTATATCCATAATTTATTTGAAGTCAATAAAATCCACCCTTGCCGAAAAATGCCGTATGCTCTCTAGCATAGGGCTGCATCTCTAAGCGCATTCATCATTTTGCTCGCGCATAATATTAGGTCCATATACAAAAAAGAAAATTTAACTCAAAAATGGTCAGCACTTTCTCAAGCCTTTTATTTAACACAATACAGACGCAAACATTCATATATACATGCATACACTCATCCCTATTAATGTACACACACCCTACTCATATGACCATCTCAGAAAGACTGAGCCGGCATATCATCTTAAGATTTTACGAAGTCACCGTAGGCGCCTCGTAGTCGAGGAAAACATCTTATCACATTGAACGCGCATCGCTGAAAATTCTGAAATAAATTCAAGATAAATGCAAGCACCAACACTTAAACCCTGATGGACTGAGATATCACTGTTAGTAAACAACGTTTGTTTACGTACTCCTCCGATGCTTATGTTGGCGTCCTAATCACGCTTGAACCATTTTCTTTTGTGGACCATCACGGAATAAAAAAAGTGTAGAGACAATTTTTTAACAATAAAAAATATAGACACATTGATCAAACAATTGTTCTGAAAGTGAAATATGCGTCGAATATATTCAGATGCCCGACACGTCAAAGCACTCAAAGCTCACGGCGGGTTTCGCAACGGTCTGGCGCTGCACGCAAGCTGCTCGACAGAAAGCAACAAGGCATGTTAGGCGCCACTGACCCATGCGAACACGCGCTTGCTGCTGAACCTCAGGGACTTGGAGACCTCGCGCTCCCTCCGGCCGGTCGGCAAGAGCAACTTGCGCGAGAGGTCCTCCGGCGCCTGACTGGTGACGCCGTATTCTTCGTCATGCGAGAAACCGAGCTCGAACTTGTAGGCATCCGAAGGTCGCGCGGCGAACCGGCAGCTCTGAGACTGGTGACCGCCGCCGTCCAAGCGAGCGTGCTCTCGCTCCCGCCAGCGCGTCTCACCGGTGCCGAGGGGGTCTTTTCGGCTGGCCGGCAGAGGCAGCTGCCGCGAGAGACCCTCCGGTCGCGCCGGGAGGTGGCGGGAGGCCCCGCCTTCGTCGCGCGAAATACTGAGCTCGTCGACAGGCGAAGGACGCACGGCGAAACGGCAGCTCTGAGACTGGTGACCACCGCCGTCGATGCGCGCGTTCCCCCGTCCCCGCATCTCGGCTGTGGCGAGGCGGTCGTCTTGGCTGGCCGGAGGAAGCAGCTGGCGTGGTGCGCCCTCCGGCTGCGTGCTGCGAGTGGAGCCTCCGTCGCATTGTACACCGACCTCGTCGGCCGTCCAAGGACGGGCCGCGAACCGGCAGCTCTGGGACTGGTAGCCGCCGCCATCGAAGCGCGCGTCCTCCCGCCCGCCCGTGGACAGCAAGCGCTCGTAGCGATCTACTGAGGAAAGCTTCCGCAAGAGACTCTCTGGTGGCGGGCGGCTGTCGCCGTCGTACGAGAACCCGAGCTCGTCGGGCGGCGAAGGTGGACGCACGGCAAAATGGCAGCTCTGAGACAGGTACGCGCCGCTGCCGTCGAAGCGCGCGCGCTCCCGCCCCCGCGCCGCGGCGGCGCTGGCGGCGATCTCCGCGTAGCGGTCCGCCCTCGCTGACGACGACCTCCGCTTCCTCTTGATCGCCGCGTACACGAACGGGATGAGCCCCACCACGGGCATCTCTCTCCCCCTCTCCCTGATCTGCAGCTAGCAACGGAGCTAGCGAGCATGAGGGTGGTGCCTACTGCTTTCTTGTTTCTCTCAGGCTGTCAGGCAGCACGTTGAGGTTTCTTGACGTGATGAGAAGGATCAACATGGCCATGGCTCTTATACTAGCCTACCAGAGGAGGAGATTAGACCGTGTGATCTCCAGCCAGAGTTAACTATGCAAAGACGACAGCTGCAGCTGAATTTTCAACTGGTTATGGCGGATCAACATGCACTAATCTATGGCGGATTCGGTATATATTCGCGGCAGCTAGGACCATGTGAAGACGGCTGCCGTTTACACTTTACAGGCGACGCATGCGTCAACGTCTCTGCATGCATGCGAACAATTCAAATGCTAGCAAAATTAGACATTTTCGTCGGATTGATGAACAAATCGATCGATTGGTACTTGTTGGGGCCAAGAGCTAGCCGCCATCCGGAATAAACAAGCCCAGGTGCTCAACCATACACTAACAGGCAGCCTAACCATACACTTATTATACTGTTGTATATACATGGAGACAGAAACACAGACATACATCAATGATACACACACAACCATGCATGTTCGTTTGTCTATCTATTTCACCGCTCGTTACTTATCCAGCGGTAACGAACTGGATCGTGTTTTGCCGGGGAGAAGGAGCCAAGAAGAAGAGGCCCCGTGCCGTTGGATCTCGGTGTTTCCTTCGAGGAACCCTGTTGGATTGTTGCCATCGTCTCTTCTAAGATGCTCCTTTTTCTGTCATTATTGAGTTCAAATTTGTCTTCTTTTTTGCAGGTCCGGGCGCAATTAGCACGGTCCGCTCAAGATACTTATTACTAGCGGTAAGAAGTAATCTTTTTGAATTAACCACGGTCATCGTAAAAAAAAAACACGGTCATGCCATTCTACATTTTTTAAGGGGAAATCAAGTTTTATTCATCAAAAACCACAAGCTGTGAGATACAAGTTGGATCATGGGATTGACCAGACCACACATGTCGTCCCGGTCCTGACGAGAGGAAAACTTGGCTAACTTATGAACTTCTATGTTCACCTTATGACTTTCCTAAATAAACTTACATTGAAAAAGATTAGAGTATAAATGAATCTCACTAATAATTATGTAACTCCCTCTGGAGCTGTTGCTGATGTCCAAGACAACTTGCTTCGTATTAGATGCTATGTCAACGCAGTGGAGTCGGAGATCTTCGGTTAGTGCAAGGGCCTCCCGGCAAGCTATGGCCTTCAATGTGGCCGGATTATCTACTCCACCTATGACCAAGGAAGAACTCCCAAGAAAATTACCGTTCCTGTCACGACAAACCGCTGCAGCGGATCCACCCTGTCCCTTGCGAACTCCGGCATCCACGTGTATTTTAGCATAACCCTCCATGGTGCTTTTGGCCGCTGTGAAGTTGATCCACCGATACTGATGCCTTGTGTCACTGCTGGTTTGTTTTCAATCATCTCCAGCTCCTGGGTGTATTTTTCAATGAATGAGTGAATTGACTGTGGGTTCTGAAAGACTCTCTCGTGAATTGCTTTTCGTCTAGCAGTCCATAATGCCCATTCTACACTTTTTTTTAGGGAAATGTCCATTCTACAAGTAGGCTCGTAAAGCCAAACATTATCCTCAACAAGATGGGCTGGATTAGCTACTACGATACAAAGTATTTTCAACATGGGCTGGCTTAGCTACTTCAGTACAAAGTAATTTTTTTAGTTTCCTCACAGTACAGTTTCTATGTTGATTTTTGGTAAAACTGTAACATTGAGGCCTTGGAGAATGGTCAATCATATTTAGTATGTAGGTCGGGGGATAGCACGAGACCTATACTCGCTTATGCTCGTCTCTCCTCAAGGTTTTCTTTCACTGTCATTTCTGCGCCAGCCCGTTTTGGTGTATTTTTTTTCATTCCCTGGCTCGTGTAATTTTCCTTGTTTGGTCCAATTTACTTCTGCTTTTTTCCTTTTTCTTTTTCGCTCCTATTTTTTCTTTCGGTTTTCTTGGTTTCTTCATGGTTCTCTTTGGTTTTACTATTTTATTTGTTTTTTTATGGTTTCCTTTCTTTCTCGGTTTTCATTGTTTTTTTTTCTTTCATCTTTTCTACGAGTCCTTAGTTTCTTTTTCAGTTTTCACTATTTTATTCCTTTCTTTCTTTGGTTGGCTTTCTTCAATTTTCTCTATTTCTTTCATTCTTTTTCATTTTTTTTTACTTTTTTAGGTTTTATGTGTTTCTTTTTTTTCCTTTTTTTTCGCTTCCCTTTGTTTCTTTGTTGGTTTTCAATGGTTACTTTTTATTCAACATATGTCTACTTATTCAGTACACACTCTACAATTTTAGTGCACATGTGAAATATTTTGTTGATACACCTTAAACATTTTTTAAATACGGATGTACATTTTTCCTTACATACATTTTTCAACACTTTTTTTAATACGTGGCCAAGATCTTTTAGAATACACGGTGAACATTTTTTCATGACAATAAACAATTTTTCACACACAATGTACATTTTCTTATACATCATAAAATAATAATTATATACATGTTTAATATTTTCTTAAACATAAGTTTTTGATGTCTACTTTTATTTAATGTATGTTTTACGTTATCCATATATGAGGTCTACCTTTTTGAGACACACTGTACATTTTTGTATACATTAGGGACATCTTTTATACTAGTTAAAAAATTAGCTGCGCCTATCCTACAAGAAATTGGGGGGTTGTCTTCGGTTTTGCTTCTTTTTCAGTTCAGCATGTTAGGAGATCTGCTAATGTACCAGCTCACATGTGTGCAAAGCTTGCTAGTACACGTACTGGTACAGATAGTTGGCTAGATGTATGCCCGAGCTTCCTCGCTCCCAGCTTGCTGGATGCCTGGATGATTGTAATAGGATGTTAATCTCTTAATAAAGCTCCCAATATTCGATGCAAAAGAAATTAAATACATGATTAAACTTTTTTGGATATATGTTTTAATGTCCACTTTTACATATAGATTGCACATTTTTCGTAAAAAACATTTTCTTATACAAGTTCTAAATACATGATTAACATTTTTTTACCGATATATATTTTGATGTCTATTTTTTTCCATACATATTGTGCATTTTTTGTACACATAAGAAGAAGAATCATATACACTTTTAACTCTTTGCTAGTAAATGATTAAAGATTTTAATTCAATCGTAAATTGTAAATATATTCATTTAAAATATAACTAAAAAAAAGAAAGAAAAAAAGCGACGTAAGTGTTGCGGGGCAAGCCCATGTTGTACCCGGCGATGCAACACAAACCCCCCGAAGCGACCGCTGTTCAACTGGGTCAACCCATTTTCAGTTTTCCACCCACCGGTTTTGGGAAGATTCTAGAACCTTCCTAGAGACAGATATTTCTTTGTTTTTCTTCCTTTTTCTTAGTTCTTCATTTTTTTAATTGTTTTTTTTAAATCTATGAACATTTTCCAAGCTCTAGACCTTTTTCAAATTCAAGAACAATTTTCAAGTTCATGAAATATTATTCAAATACACGAACATTTTTTGAAATTAGTGAACAATTTCCTAAACAGGCAAAAAATCAACTTCATGATTTTCTTTGAAGTTGGATCATATTTTTTAAGTTCGGGAATTTTTTTCTATATTCATAACATTTGTTGAATTTACAGAAAAAATTGAATCGACAACAACTTTTTAAATTTGGGAACAATTTTCGAAATTCATGAACATTTCAAATATTTGGGAACACTTTCTAAAAATTATCGAATTTTTCTGAATCAGCCTACATTTCTCAAAATTCATGAACGAATTTTTTCCAAACTACAGAATAATTTTTAAAATTTGGATAATTTTTTAAAATTCATGAATAACCTTTTGTGATCCATGATTTTTTTTAATTATGAATGTTTTTAAGAGTTGGAATATTTTAGAAATATAGAAACTTTTTAAAATTTGTGAACCTTTTGAAAATTTGGAAGATTTTTTTCAAAATCGTGAACATTTTATTAAATGTCAATTTTTACCCGCCGCTGAGGAGCGTAAAATCCTAGTCCTGCTTTGAGTGTATATTTGGTATTCTTGGACCTTCGTTAGCTGCTAGGCGTGCCTGGTCCAAAAGTTTGAATCCTTCTCCAGTACACCTCGAGTCTCCTTTTATATGTTAGAGGGGTCGCCACAGTGGCACACAGGAGGTGTAAAGTAGCTACAGTGTACAAGTTTATCACTGCATCGTAGGACAAACATGTTCAATGCGCTGGTTGCGTGCCATTCAACTTTATCGGGGACGGTAATAGAACCCGTCATGTCCGTCGCCGCCTGGCCTTGCCTTGACACGCTGAAAGATCGAGGATGTCGCCTAGAGGGGGGGTGAATAGGCGCTTTAAAATAATTACGGTTTAGGCTTGAACAAATGCGGAATAAACCTAGCGGTTAATTTGTCAAGCACAAAACCTACAACAACTAGGCTCACCTATGTGCACCAACAACTTATGCTAAGCAAGATAAGCAACTATGTGATAGCAAGATATAGGCAAAGAACAATATGGCTATCACAAAGTAAAGTGCATAAGTAAAGGGCTCGGGTAAGAGATAACCGAGGCACGCGAAGACGACGATGTATCCCGAAGTTCACACCCTTGCGGATGCTAATCTCCGTTTGGAGCGGTGTGGAGGTACAATGCTCCCCAAGAAGCCACTAGGGCCACCGTAATCTCCTCACGCCCTCGCACAATGCAAGATGCCGTGATTCCACTAAGGGACCCTTGAGGGCGGTCACCGAACCCGTACAAATGGCGACCCTTGGGGGCGGTCACCAAACCCGTACACTTTGGCAACCCTTGGGGGCGGTCACCGGTACCCGTCAAATTGCTCGGGGCGATCTCCACAACCTAATTGGAGACCCCGACGCTTGCCCGAAGCTTTACACCACAATGATTGAGCTCCAAACACCACCAACCGTCTAGGGCGCCCAAGCACCCAAGATGAACAGCTCAAGGGCGCCAAGCACCCAAGAGTAATAAGCTTCTCAACTTGTAACTTCCACGTATCACGTGGAGAACTCAAACCGATGCACCAAATGCAATGGCAAGGGCACACGGAGTGCCCAAGTCCTTCTCTCCCAAATCCCACCAAAGCAACTAATGCTAGGGAGGAAAATGAGAGGAAGAACGAAAGAAGAACACGAAGAACTCCAAGATCTAGATCCAAGGGGTTCCCCTCACTTAGAGGAGAAAGTGATTGGTGGAAACGTGGATCTAGATCTCCTCTCTCTTTTCCCTCAAAAACTAGCAAGAATCCATGGAGGGATTGAGAGATAGCAAGGTCGGAGAAGGTCAACAATGGGGGAAGAACACGAGCTCAAGGGGATCGAGTTCATTGGGGAAGAAGACCCCCTTTTATAGGAGGGGGAAAATCCAAGCGTTACCCCACTGTACATCCCCGCACAGAGCGGTACTACCGCTAGGGCAGGGCGGTACTACCGCTGAGAGCGGTACTACCGCTCCCACCCAGTGGTACTACCGCGCTGACGAGGAAGACAGGGCCCTGGCCCCAGAGCGGTACTACCGCGGGAGTAAGAGCGGTACTACCGCTTGGAGCGGTACTACCGCCACTACTACCGCTCCTAGTACCGCAAAACCCGACACGAAAAACATCGGTCTCGAATCGAGGCGGTACCAGCGCGGAACCGGAGCCGTACTACCGCTTATGGCCATGGGCGGTACTACCGCTGTGGGACAGCGGTACTACTGCTTGTGGCGATAAGCGGTACTACCGCTCCGGCCCAGCGGTACTACCATTGGCGCCAACCTAATGCCATAACCACGAAAACAAAGAATACTCCAAGGAAAACCAGAACTGCCATAACTTCTTCATATGAGCTCCGAATTGAGCAAACTCAAGCTTGTTGGATAGGCTCTTCATATGAGGTTATAGTAAGAAGAGGCAGGGGAGGTATGCTTAGCAAACAAAGGAGTGAAACCTCCAACCGAGAAGAACCGGCATAACCTCCAACATCAAAAACATCATAGAAGATGCATGAGAACTCCGTTTTCGATGAACTCAAGCTTGTCATAAAAATGACCATAAGCTCCAAATCTCACAAGGAGAAGAACCAAACAAGAACCAAAAAGATGATGCAAGGATGCAATGGTTTGAGCTCTCTACGACGATACGATCAAGCAACTCATCGAGAGCCCCCCTTGATGGTACGGCAATCAATCCTATAATCCGGTCTCCCACAACTACCGTGAGACCGGTAAAATAGAAAACCTATCAAGGGCAAACCTTTGCCTTGCACATGATCCACTTGAGCTAGATGATGACGATCTTCTCCTCCTCAAGATGGACCACCTTTCTTGATTGCGTTGGCTCGATGAAGACTAGTAGATTGCTCCCCCATACTCCACTATGGGTGAGCCACTCTTCTGCACATCTTCACAAGTCCATTGTCGCCACAATGGATGGCAAGCTTCAAGCATATGATCTCTTCGTGATGATCCTACTTGAACTTGCACACCGCAACCTAACCCCACAAAGAACTCTCACGAAGACCATGGGTTAGTACACAAAGCGTAATTGACCATGCTTACCATACCATGGGATCGCTTGATCCCTCTCGGTACATCTTCTATGCTTTGTGTGTTGATCAACTTGATTCATTCTTTGACTTAGTCTTGATCAACCTTGAATCTTTCCAACTCTCTTCATTTGGATGATGTCTTGAAGGTAAACATGAATGATCACACACTCTTCTTCTTCAAGACATGCTTGCTATAAGCTCAAAACTCATAAGACCAATCTTTGGATAATTCCTTAATCACACCTTGGTCATCACAAACTCTCCTTGAAACCAACAAATGGACTCCAAGAAAAGCCTATGTGTTGGGGAACGTAGCAGAAATTCAAAATTTTCCTACGTGTCACCAAGATCTATCTATGGAGAAACCAGCAACGAGGGGAAGGAGAGTGCATCTACATACCCTTGTAGATCGCTAAGCAGAAGCGTTCAAGAGAACGGGGTTGAAGGAGTCGTACTCGTCGTGATCCAAATCACCGGACATCCTAGTGCCGAACGGACGACACCTCCGCGTTCAACACACGTACAGCCCGGTGACGTCTCCCATGCCTTGATCCAGCAAGGAGAGAGGGAGAGGTTGAGGAAGACTCCGTCCAGCAGCAGCACGACGGTGTGGTGGTGGTGGAGGAGCGTGGCAATCCTGCAGGGCTTCGCCAAGCACCGCGAGAGAGGAGGAGCACTTGGGAGAGGGGAAGGGCTGCGCCAGAACTTGGGTAAAGCTCCCATGCGCCTCCCCACTATATATATGGGTGGAGGGGGCTGGTTTCTTGCCCTCCAAGTCCATTGGGGCGTTGGCAAAGGTGGGAGGAAAGAAATCTCATCATTTCCTTCCCCACCGATTGTTATCCCCCCTTTTTAGGGATCTTGATCTTATCCCTTCGGGATATGATCTTATTCCTTCTAAGGGGGGGTCTTGGTGCGCCTTGACCAGGGGTGTGGGGCCTTGCCCCCACTACCCACGTTCATGTGGGTCCCTCATGCAGGTGGGCCCCACTCCGGAACCTTCTAGAACCTTTCCGGTACAATACCGAAAAATCCCGAACATTTTCCGGTGGCCAAAATAGGACTTCCCATATATAAATCTTTACCTCCGGACCATTCCGGAACTCCTCATGACGTCCGGGATCTCATCCGGGACTCCGAACAACATTCGGTAACCACATACAAACTTCCTTTATAACCCTAGCATCATCGAACCTTAAGTGTGTAGACCCTACGGGTTCGGGAGACACGTAGACATGACCGAGACGTTCTCCGGTCAATAACCAACAGCGGGATCTGGATACCCATGTTGGCTCCCACATCTTCCACGATGATCTCATCGGATGAACCACGATGTCGAGGATTCAATCAATCCCGTATTCAATTCCCTTTGTCTAGCGGTATAATACTTGCCCGAGATTCGATCGTCGGTATGCCAATACCTTGTTCAATCTCGTTACCGGCAAGTCTCTTTACTCGTTCCGTAACACATCATCCCGTGATCAACCCCTTGGTCACATTGTGCACATTATGATGATGTCCTACCGAGTGGGCCCAGAGATACCTCTCCGTTTACACGGAGTGACAAATCCCAGTCTCGATTCGTGCCAACCCAACAGACACTTTCGGAGATACCTGTAGTGCACCTTTATTGCCACCCAGTTACGTTGTGACGTTTGGTACACCCAAAGCATTCCTACGGTATCCGGGAGTTGCACAATCTCATGGTGTAAGGAAATGATACTTGACATTAGAAAAGCTTTAGCATACGAACTACGATCTTTGTGCTAGGCTTAGGATTGGGTCTTGTCCATCACATCATTCTCCTAATGATGTGATCCCGTTATCAACGACATCCAATGTCCATGGTCAAGAAACCGTAACCATCTATTGATCAACGAGCTAGTCAACTAGAGGCTTACTAGGGACATGGTGTTGTCTATGTACCCACACATGTATCTGAGTTTCCTATCAATACAATTATAGCATGGACAATAACGATTATCATGAACAAGGAAATATAATGATAACTAATTTATTATTGCCTCTAGGGCATATTTCCAACAGTCTCCCACTTGCACTAGAGTCAATAATCTAGTTCACATCGCCATGTGATTAACACTCACAGGTCACATCGCCATGTGACCAACATCCAAAGAGTTTACTAGTGTCGCTAAACTAGTTCACATCATCATGTGATTAAGACTCAATGAGTTCTGGGGTTTGATCATGTTTTGCTTGTGAGAGAGGTTTTAGTCAACGGGTCTGCAACATTCAGATCTGTATGTACTTCGCAAATCTCTATGTCATATTGTAAATGCTGCTTCCATGCTCCACTTGGAGCTATTCCAAATGGTTGTTCCGCTAACGTATCCGGTTTGCTACTCAGAGTCATTCAGATAGGTGTTAAAGCTTGCATCGACGTAACCCTTTACGTCGAACTCTTTATCACCTCCATAATCGAGAAACATATCCTTATACCTCTAAGGATAATTTTGACCGCTATCTGGTGATCCACTCCTTGATCACCTTTGTACCCTCTTGCCAGATATGTAGCAAGGCACACATCAGGTGCGGTACACAGCATAGCATACTGTAGAGCCTACGTCTAAAGCATAGGGGACGACCTTCGTCCTTTCTCTCTTTTCTGCCGTGGTCGAGCTTTAAGTCTTAACTTCATACCTTACATCTCAGGCAAGAACTCCTTCTTTGACTGGTCCATCTTGAACACCTTCAAGATCATGTCAAGGTATATGCTCATTTGAAAGTACCATTAAGCGTTTTTGATCTATCCTCATAGATCTTGATGCTCAATGTTCAAGTAGCTTAATCCAGGTTTTCTATTGAAAAACACCTTTCAAATAACCCTATATGCTTTCCAGAAATTCTACATCATTTCTGATCAACAATATGTCAACAACATATACTCATCAGAAATTCTATAGTGCTCCCACTCACTTCTTTGGAAATACAAGTTTCTCATGAACTTTGTATAAACCCAAAATCTTTGATCATCTCATCAAAGCGCACATTCCAATTCCGAGATGCTTACTCCAGTCCTTAGAAGGATCGCTGGAGCCAGCATACCTTTTAGCATCCTTAGGATCGATAAAAACTTTCTGATTGTATCACATACAACCTTTCCTTACGAAGACTGGTAAGGAAACTCGTTTTGACATCCATCTGCCAGATTTCATCAATGCAGCTAATGCTAACATGATTCCGACGGACTTAAGCATTGCTACGGATGAGAAGATCTCATCGTAGTCAACTCCTTGAACTTGTGAAAAACTCTTCGCCACAAGTCGAGCTTCATAGACGGTGACATTACCATCCACGTCCGTCTTCTTCTTAAAGATCCATTTATCTCAATGGATTGCCGATCATCGGGCAAGTCCACCAAAGTCCATGCTTTGTTCTGATACATGGATCCTATCTCGGATTTCATGGTTTCTAACTGTTTTTTGGAATATGGGCCCACCATTGCTTCTCCATAGCTCGTAGGTTCATTGTTGTCTAGCAACATGACCTTCAAGACAGGATCACCGTACCACTCCGAAGCAGTACGCGTCCTTGTCATCCTACGAGGTTCGGTAGTGACTTGATCCGAAGCTTCATGATCACTATCATAAGCTTCCACTTCAATTGGTGTAGGCGCCACAGGAACAACTTCCTGTGCCCTGCTACACACTAGTTGAAGTGACGGTTCAACAACCTCATCAAGTCTCCACCATCCTCCCACTCAACTTTCCGAGACAAACTTTTCCTCGAGAAAGGACCCGATTCAAGAAACAATCCCTATTGCTTTCGGATCTGAATTAGGAGGTATACCCAACTGTTTTAGGTGTCCTATGAAGATACATTTATCCGCTTTGGGTTCGAGCTTATCAGCCTGAAACTTTTTCAACTAAGCGTCGCAGCCCCAAACTTTCAAGAAATGACAACTTAGGTTTCTCCAAACCATAGTTCAAACGGTGTCGTCTCAACGGAATTATGTGGTGCCCTATTAAAGTGAGTGTGGTTGTCTCTAATGCCTAACCCATGAACGATAGTGGTAATTCGATAAGATACATCATGGTATGCACCATATCCAATAGGGTGCAACTATGATGTTCGGACACACCATCACACTATGGTGTTCCAGGCGGTATTAATTGTGAAACAATTTCCACAATGTCTTAATTGCGTGCCAAAGCTCGTAACTCAGATACTCATCTCTATGATCATATCATAGACATTTTATCGTCTTGTCACGATGATCTTCAACTTCACTTTGAAATTACTTGAACCATTCAATAATTCAGACTTATGTTTCATCAAGTAAATATACTCAGTATCTACTCAAATCATCTGTGAAGTAAGAACATAACGATATTCACTGCGTGCCTCAGCACTCATTGGACTGCACACATCAAAATGTGTTACTTCCAACAAGTTGCTCTCTTGTTCCATCTTACTGAAAACGAGGCTTTTCCAGTCATCTTGCCCATGTGGTATAATTTGCATATCTCAAGTGATTCAAAATCAAGTGAGTCCAAACGATCCATCTGCATGGAGTTTCTTCATGCGTATACACCAATAGACATGGTTCGCATGTCTCAAACTTTTCAAAAATGAGTGAGTCCAAAGATCCATCAACATGGAGCTTCTTCATGCGTTTTATACCAATATGACTTACATGGCAGTGCCACAAGTAAGTGGTACTATCATTACTATCTTATATCTTTTGGCATGAAAATGTGTATCACTACGATCGAGATTCAATAAATCATTCCTTTAGGTGCAAGACCATTGAAGGTATTATTCAAATAAATAGAGTAACCATTATTCTCCTTAAATGAATAACCATTTTGCGATAGACATAATCCAATCATGTCTATGCTCAACGCAAACACCAAATGACAATTATTCAGGTTTAATACTAATCTTGATGGTAGAGGGAGCGTGCGATGTTTGATCACATCAAACTTGGAAACACTTCCAACATATATCGTCAGCTCACCTTTAGCTAGTCTCCGTTTATTTCGTAGCTCTTTTATTTCGAGTTACTAACACTTAGCAACCGAACCGGTATCTAATACCCTGGTGCTACTAGGAGTACTAGTAAAGTACACATTAACTTAATGTATATCCAATATACTTCTATCGACCTTGCCAGCCTTCTCATCTACCAAATATCTAGGGTAATTCTGCTCCAGTGGTTGTTCCTCTTATTACAGAAGCACTTAGTCTCGGGTTTGGGTTTAACCTTGGGTTTCTTCACTAGAGCAGCAGCTGATTTGCCGTTTCATGAAGTATCCCTTCTTGCCCTTGCCCTTCTTGAAACTAGTGGTTTCACCAACCATCAAAAGTTGATGCTCCTTCTTGATTTCTACTTTCGCGGTGTCAAACATCGCGAATATCTCAAGGATCATCATATCTATCCCTGATATGTTATAGTTCATCACGAAGCTCTAGTAGCTTGGTGGCAATGACTTTGGAGAAACATCACTATCTCATCTGGTAGATCAACTCCCACTCGATTCAAGTGATTGTTGCACTCAGACAATCTCAGCACAAGCTCAACGATTGAGCTTTTCTCCCTTAGTTTGTAGGCTAGGAAAATCGTCAGAGGTCTTATACCTCTTGACGTGGGCACGAGCCTGAAATCCCAATTTCAGCCCTCGAAACATCTCATATGTTCCGCGACGTTTCGAAAATGTCTTTGGTGCCTCTACTCTAAACCATTTAACTGAACTATCACGTAGTTATCAAAACGTGTATGTCAGATGTTCGCAACATCCACAGACTACGTTCAGGTCCAGCACACCGAGCGGTGCATTAAGGACATAAGCCTTCTACGAAGTAACGAGGACAATCCTCAGTTCACGGACCCAGTCCGCATAATTGCTACTATCAACTTTCAACTAAATTTTCTCTAGGAACATATCTAAACAGTGGAACTAAAGCGCGAGCTTACGACATAATTTGCAAAGGGTTTTTGACTATGTTCAGGATAATTAAGTTCATCTTATGAACTCCCACTCAGATAGACATCCCTCTAGTCATCTAAGTGATTACATGATCCGAGTCAACTAGGCCGTGTCCGATCATCACGTGAGACGGACTAGTCATCATCGATGAACATCTTCATGTTGATCGTATCTACTATACGACTCATGCTCGACCTTTCGGTCCCTTGTGTTCTGAGGCCATGTCTGTACATGCTAGGCTCGTCAAGTCAACCTAAGTGTTTCGCGTGTGTAAATCTAGCTTACACCCGTTGTATGTGAACGTAAGAATCTATCACACCCGATCATCACGTGGTGCTTCGAAACGACGAACTTTCGCAACGGTGCACAGTTAGGGGGAACACTTTCTTGAAATTTTAATGAGGGATCATCTTATTTACTACCGTTGTTCTAAGCAAATAAGATGCATAAACATGATAAACATCACATGCAATCAAATAGTGACATGATATGGCCAGTATCATATTGCTCCTTTTGATCTCCATCTTCAGGGCTCCATGATCATCATTGTCACCGGCATGACACCATGATCTCCATCATCATGATCTCCATCATTGTGTCTCCATGAAGTTGTCTCGCCAACTTATTACTTCTACTACTACGGCTACCGGTTAGCAATAAAGTAAAGTAATTACATGGCGTTGTTCAATGACACGCAGGTCATACAATAAATAAAGACAACTCCTATGGCTCCTGCCGGTTGTCATACTCATCGACATGCAAGTCGTGATTCCTATTACAAGAACATGTTCAATCTCATACATCACCTATCATTCATCACATTCTTCTTGGCCATATCACATCACATAGCATACCCTGCAAAAACAAGTTAGACATCCTCTAATTGTTGTTTGCATGTTTTACGTGGCTGCTATGGGTTTCTAGCAAGAACGTTTCTTACCTACGCAAAAGCCACAACGTGATATGCCAATTGCTATTTACCCTTTATAAGGACCCTTTTCATCGAATCCGATCCGACTAAAGTAGGAGAGACTGGCACCCGCTAGCCACCTTATGCAACACGTGCATGTCAGTCGGTGGAACCTGTCTCACGTAAGTGTACGTGTAAGGTCGGTCCGGGCCGCTTCATCCCACAATACCGTTGAAACAAGATTGGACTAGTAACGGTAAGCATATTGAACAAAATCAACGCCCACAACTACTTTGTGTTCTACTCGTGCAAAGAATTTACGCAATAGACCTAGCTCTGATGCCACTGTTGGGGAACATAGCAGAAATTCAAAATTTTCCTACGTGTCACCAAGATCTATCTATGGAGAAACCAGCAACGAGGGGAAGGAGAGTGCATCTACATACCCTTGTAGATCGTTAAGCAGAAGCGTTCAAGAGAACGGGGTTGAAGGAGTCGTACTCGTCGTGATCCAAATCACCGGAGATCCTAGTGCTGAACGGACGGCACCTCCGCGTTCAACACACGTACAGCCCGGTGACGTCTCCCATGCCTTGATCCAGCAAGGAGAGAGGGAGAGGTTGAGGAAGACTCCGTCCAGCAGCAGCACGATGGCGTGGTGGTGGTGGAGGAGCGTGGCAATCCTGCAGGGCTTCGCCAAGCACC
Source organism: Triticum dicoccoides (assembly GCF_002162155.2). NCBI lineage: Eukaryota > Viridiplantae > Streptophyta > Magnoliopsida > Poales > Poaceae > Triticum > Triticum dicoccoides. The sequence goes on from NC_041389.1 coordinate 503,400,574, forward strand.
GCGAGAGAGGAGGAGCACTTGGGAGAGGGGAAGGGCTGCGCCAGAACTTGGGTAAAGCTCCCATGCGCCTCCCCACTATATATATGGGTGGAGGGGGCTGGTTTCTTGCCCTCCAAGTCCATTAGGGCGTTGGCAAAGGTGGGAGGAAATAATGTTGGGGAACGTAGTAATTTCAAAAAAATTCCTATGTACACGCAAGATCATGGTGATGGCATAGCAACGAGAGGGGAGAGTGTCCGTCCACGTACCCTCGTAGACCGTAAGCGGAAGCGTTATGACAACGTGGTTGATGTAGTCGTACGTCTTCACGATCCGACCGATCCAAGCACCGAACGTACGGCACCTCCGAGTTCAGCACACGTTCAGCTCGATGACGATCCCCGGGCTCCGATCCAGCAAAGCTTCGGGGATGAGTTCCGTCAGCACGACGGCGTGGTGACGATGATGATGCTCTACCGGCGCAGGGCTTCGCCTAAACTCCGCGACGATATGAACGAGGTGGAATATGGTGGAGGGGGGCACCACACACGGCTAAGGAACGATCCATAGATCAACTTGTGTGTTATGGGGTGCCCCCCTGCCCCCGTATATAAAGGAAGGAGGGGGAGGTGCGTCCGGCCCCTTTGGGGTGCGCCTGGAGGAGTCCTACTCCCACCGGGAGTAGGACTCCCCCCTCTTGCCTTGGTGGAGAAGGAAAGGGGGGAGGGGAAAGAGGAAAGGGAGGCGCCCCCCCCCTTCCTTGTCCTATTCGGACTAGGGGGGAGGGGGCGCGCGGCCTGCCCTGGCCGGCCCTCCTCTTCTCCCTCATGGCCCACTAAGGCCCATTAACCCCCGGGAGGGTTCCGGTAACCCCCCGGTGTTCCGGTAAAATCCTGATTTCACCCGGAACCTTTCCGATGTCCAAACATAGGCTTCCAATATATCAATCTTTATGTCTCGACCATTTCGAGACTCCTCGTCATGTCCGTGATCACATCCGGGACTCCGAACAAACTTCGGTACATCAAAACTTATAAACTCATAATAAAACTATCATCGTAACGTTAAGCGTGCGGACCCTATGGGTTCGAGAACTATGTAGACATGTCCTAGAACCATTCTCAGTCAATAACCAATAGCGGGACCTGGATGCCCATATTGGTTCCTACATATTCTACGAAGATCTTTATCGGTCAAACCGCATAACAATATACGTTGTTCCCTTTGTCACCGGTATGTTACTTGCCCGAGATTTGATCGTCGGTATCCAATACCTAGTTCAATCTCGTTACCGGTAAGTCTCTTTACTCGTTCCGTAATGCATCATCCCGTAACCAACTCATTTGGTCACATTGCTTGCAAGGCTTATAATGATGTGCATTACCGAGAGGGCCCAGAGATACCTCTCCGACAATCGGAGTGACAAAACCTAATCTCGAAATACACCAACTCAACATGTACCTTCGGAGACACCTGTAGTACTCCTTTATAATCACCCAGTTACATTGTGATGTTTGGTAGTACCCAAAGTGTTCCTCCGGTAAACGGGAGTTGCATATTTCTCATAGTTACAGGAACCTGTATAAGTCATGAAGAAAGCAATAGCAGTATACTAAACGATCAAGTGCTAGGCTAACGGAATGGGTCATGTCAATCACATCATTCTTCTAATGATGTGATCCCATTAATCAAATGACAACACATGTCTATGGTTAGGAAACATAACCATCTTTGATTAATGAGCTAGTCAAGTAGAGGCATACTAGTGACTATATGTTTGTCTATGTATTCACACATGTATCATGTTTCCGGTTAATACAATTCTAGCATGAATAATAAAAATTTATCATGATATGAGGAAATAAATAATAACTTTATTATTGCCTCTAGGGCATATTTCCTTCAAAGAAATCCCATCATTTCCTTCCCTACCGATTGTTATCCCCCCTTTTTAGGGATCTTGATCTTATCCCTTCGGGATATGATCTTATTCCTTCTAAGGGGGGATCTTGGTGCACCTTGACCAGGGGTGTGGGGCCTTGCCCCCACTACCCACGTTCATGTGGGTCCCCCATGCTGGTGGGCCCCACTCCAGAACCTTCTAGAACCTTCCCCGTACAATATCGAAAAATCCCGAACATTTTCCGGTGGCCAAAATAGGACTTCCCATATATAAATCTTTACCTCCGGACCATTCCGGAACTCCTTGTGACGTCCAGGATCTCATCCGGGACTCCGAACAACATTCGGTAACCACATACAAACTTCCTTTATAACCCTAGCGTCATCGAACCTTAAGTGTGTAGACCCTATGGGTTCGGGAGACACGTAGACATGACCGAGACGTTCTCCGGTCAATAACCAACAGTGGGATCTGGATACCCATGTTGGCTCCCACATGTTCCACGATGATCTCATCGGATGAACCACGATGTCGAGGATTCAATCAATCCCGTATTCAATTCCCTTTGGCTAGCGGTATAATACTTGCCCGAGATTCGATCATCGGTATGTCGATACCTTGTTCAATCTTGTTACCGGCAAGTCTCTTTACTCGTTCCGTAACATATCATCCCGTGATCAACCCCTTGGTCACATTGTGCACATTATGATGATGTCCTACCGAGTGGGCCCAGAGATACCTCTCCGTTTACACGGAGTGACAAATCCCAGTCTCGATTCGTGCCAACCCAACAGACACTTTCGGAGATACTTGTAGTGCACCTTTATAGCCACCCAGTTACGTTGTGACGTTTGGTACACCCAAAGCATTCCTACAGTATCCGGGAGTTGCACAATCTCATGGTCTAAGGAAATGATACTTGACATTAGAAAAGCTTTAGCATACGAACTACGATCTTTGTGCTAGGCTTAGGATTGGGTCTTGTCCATCACATCATTCTCCTAATGATGTGATCCTGTTATCAACGACATCCAATGTCCATGGCCAGGAAACCGTAACCATCTATTGATCAACGAGCTAGTCAACTAGAGGCTTACTAGGGACATGGTGTTGTCTATGTACCCACACATGTATCTGAGTTTCCTATCAATACAATTATAGCATGGATAATAAACGATTATCATGAACAAGGAAATATAATGATAACTAATTTATTATTGCCTCTAGGGCATATTACCAACACTATGGACAAACCCTTGGTCATCACAAACTCTCCTTGAAACCAACAAATGGACTCCAAGAAAAGCCTATGGACAAACCCTTCAAATATAACTCAAGGCAACCATTAGTCCATAGAGATTGTCATCAATTACCAAAACCACACATGGGGGCACCACATGTCCTTTCACACGCGTCCACGCTGACAAGGCATGCAGCGCCAAGCTGACTACCTAGCCGCTGCGCAGAAGAGAAAATATAAAGACAAAAAGAAAAAGGGAAAGGAACATGAGAAAACCAAAGAGAAAAGCGAAAAAATGGGCGACCCGTCTCACACATTTTCTTGGCAAAAAGGGCATGCGGGAGACTAGGGTGTGTGTTTCGTTATTTTCCACCCCACAGGAGGTCCCTTGCCATATTTCCTATTCCTCGCTCGTTGCGTCGAACTATCAAAGCAATGCACAGGCGAACCACATGAACAAATTTCGACAGATCAATTGAAGTATAAGTTTTGGTCCTACTACTGAACACAATGACCGCCCTATCCAACCATACTCAAGTCTCTGTTGAACATTGGAGGAGTGTGATCCGAGAGCAATGCAATCGATGGTCCGATTGTATTGATCTAGTGAATAATTTTCCACCGAGTGGGGTGCCAATCATGGAGTATGGTCCAGTCATCCAAGAGCTATACAAGCAACACAACAAAGAGGGTGGCAACAAGGCCTTCACATTGCACCATTACTACAAAGGAACTAGTTGGCAATCAAAAGTGGATCCAAAGGAACTTCAAAACCACAACAAAGATGTCACAGATTAGCATATCCATTGGAGCCGATGACGAGGAGGATGAAAATTCTAGTAAAAGACTAGATGGTATAAAGATTACAAAAGGCCGATGACGGGAATGTTTGTGTAACGATTGAGACCAAGAAAGATTTAACACTTACGCAAAGAAGATAAGGCGGCGAGATAGAATAAAGTCAAGTTCATGAGGATTAGAAGTGAAGGACAAAGTTGGCGGCTCAAGCAAATATGGTGGAAGAAGAGTAGCGTAGGCTTTCACTTGAGGAGGAGATGCTCGCAAAAGAGAACAAGGTCGACGAGTATACTATCATTTTCACGGACCCGGGCAAGATGAATGCCATGGCAAGGAAGTATTGGGAGCTCACTCATGTGGAGATCTTGTTCCAAAAGGAGGTTGGCCGATGTGGTGGTGGTGGTGATGGTGGTGTCCGTGGGGGAGATGGTGGTGGTTGTGAAGGAGATGGTGGTGGCAGCTGGGTGATGGTGGTTTCTTTGGTTGTGATGATGAGCACGAAAGTTCTTCAATTCATGTATGCATTTGGCAAGGCTTGGTCCATAAAACAAGATTTGGCATTTTTTGAGTTTCTGGATCAAACTGGATCGATGCGGTGGCTTTTGGATAAGTTATATGCATGTTTTAGTTTGAATTGTTCGACTGGATTAGCTTTATGTATGTTATGGTTGATTTCTTGCGTATGTTGAATTTGAGTCATTCAAATGATTGACGAAATACCATCAATTTCTTGAAATGTATGTGCCAAAGGGATAAAGGAATTAGTCAACAAATGTTTAGGGAGTTAAATATGGGGATTCAGTTAGGTTTGGCCACTATTTAACTCCTCAAAGTTTAGAGAGTTAAGTTGGAGGATGATTTAAGGAGTTAAAGTATAGGGGATCAGCAAGAGATGCTGTAAGGATTGGCTTGGCTTGAAAGTCTTGATACATCTCTTTGGGTGGCAAAGCCTTCCATCGAGCAACATTGGATCGACATGTCAAGCGATAATAAACCAAAATGAAGTGACATGCCTTCTATCACCAATCTTATTTGTTGGATCATTTCAAATGAGAGAAATTCACAGATGATCAATAGCTAGCCTGCGCAGCATACCCCTCTACTCCACATCATCAAGAACTTTTTTAACTCTTGTGAAACTGTGATTATTTCCAAGAAATAGTCATCTTACAAGTCATGGCATTCTTAATGCCAAGGTTTTAGTATTTAAATACCTGCTCTCCACATCTTTATTTTCTAATCGACAAATGTTTCCTTTGACGATACTTCTCGGTTTAATTTTGTTGCTCTTCACGTGATATTCATACATTACGATGGTATTTTGTTCCCATGAGTGTGATTTTAAAATTATTTTGCATTGAAGAATAGCCTAAGAGTCCCTGCAAAAAAAAAATTCATAGCCTAAGAGGTTTTTACATCACCCTTTCATTGCATCAAATTAAATAATAACAGTATTAGGTCAATAAGATCAATCATTTCATTCATTATCTTGACGACTTCGGCGCAAATAGGGTTGAACATCACATGGTTACACCTGCTTGAGTGGCAAAGAATATACCGTGTCTATTAGTTCATGGGCTTAGCCTTATGCAATTTTGGTGCTTGTTTGCCGTGGCGATGTAGTTGACCTTGGTTTTCCAGGCTATAGCGCCCAATGCCATGGTCATGTTATCAAGGTTTTAAATGCATGGACGTTCACCTTCACCATGTTGCCAGGTGGAAGATCCCATTCATCTCATTTTGATCTAGAGCGGTGTTGGGTGCCTTCTCATAGTTCACATCAGGCTGATCTAGACAGTTTTCAAACATTTCAACATCGACATGTTAGCGTCATTCCCACTGAATGAACTACAAATCAAGGCTACCTGAAGTTTCGTAGACAACCCCTGCAACCATCATATGATTATGACTCTCTGCGGCTCAGTCTCTTCGAGGTGTTCATAGGGATAGGGTCTCCGTGCGTGTTCATAGAGCTGAGTGTATGCGCGTATATATAAACGCCTAGACCTGTACCATGTTCTAAAAAAAAGAATATGATTCTATCTATCTCTCTATGACCCTCTTCTAGCTCTTTTTTTCCTTTGTTAGAATTGTAGCTCTGCTATGTGGACCGTGGAAGACTAGTTACCTGAATCAGGCCAGGAAATGGTCCACGAAAGCCCAACCAAAGCCATCTCCCACCCGACCTGTTGCGCCGGCCGCCGGGAGGAGGAGAGACACGCCGCCGTCTCGCCTCTTTCCCCTCGCAAACCATAGCCCCAGCGATCAAGAGTCGGAGGTGGAAGAGGAAGATGTCGAAGTCGTGCAAGGGGCTAGCCATGGAGCTCGTCAAGTGCCTCAGCGAGACCGACTGCGTCA
>NC_041389.1:503407168-503538506 GCF_002162155.2 Triticum dicoccoides
GGTTCGATCCGGTTTGGCATGGTTCGGTGTATGAATACTAAGGAAATCAGTAGACGATCTCGGGCGCTGCGCCGTCGTTGTAGTCGTGGATGCTCTGTGCGAGATGGCGGCACTGCTCAACCCATCTGCCCTTCCCTGATGCAGGTGCAGAAGAGGCCGTACAAGGAGTGCGCCGGGGAGAAGGCGCCCAACATCACCAGCGAGTGCGTCGGCCTGCGGGAGACCTACTTCAACTGCAAAAGGGGCCAGGCATGTCTTCAATCTCTCGCTGTGAATCAGCCACACCAGTTGCGATCCATGTTCCGTTGTGCAATAGCTATATACTGGTTCCCCCTTTGATGATTTTGCTTGCCATCGTTGTTGTTCTGTCGCGCTGTTAGATATTAATATTATGTGTGGATGTGAGTAGCTTGGTGAATCTATAGACGATGAGCTTCTCTGCGATTTATTGTGAATCCGGCGTCCAGCACTTGTTAGGTACTTGAGATGGTACTTGGTCCACTCCCTTGTGGTCGCAACTTTGTTAATTGATGTATTCTTATGAACTGGCTTCTGGTGGTACAGTTCATATAGCTGGCGGATGACCCCCAATTGAACACGTTTGGGGCCTGCCCCAATGCCTGTATTAATGCTCTTGCAACCAACGGCCAGGGGTGCGCTACTGCCATTACTTAGTTCATATGCTACAGATCGATACAACAATGCCGATGCGAATATCTGTGGTGTATAATAGGTTAAGTTTTATTTGTGTCTGTTCTGTATGTCCAAGATTTCAGAGTGAAGGTGAATTTTACACGTCGATAGGTATGCTTTGTTGATTTTACTTTAAATCAAGATATGAGATTCTTTAACCAGATATGCAGGGTCGAGCAAGCTAATAATACCTACAAAGTTATTTCATTAGAAGCTCCTTCCTTTGAACTGTAATGTACAAGCATTTAAATAATGGGCCCTTTTCATTGTTGATGCATTAGTTTAGTATCTATGCATCATACAGCTTATAAGAGACTATATTTTAGGCCGACAAACAGGTTGTTCACAAAAGATAGTAGGCAATGTTAGGAAATAATTGCAACTATAAGCAGCAATCAAAATGTTTTTTCCTTTTCACCTTGCTTGTACAGTCTGAAAAGTAGATCTTGGACTCGCGGTCAGAATTATAATCTCTCTGTAACTACTCTTTAAACCACATATCTTTTAAATATCGTTTAAATACCTGTTATCGTAGATTAAAGGACCAGATTTAGCTAGAAATGCCTGTAGCACCTGGTCCTTTCTTGTTTGATGTATACTTTTTGTAGTATCTATGCATCTTATACAAGTTATAAGAGACTAGTATTTCTTTGTCCTAGAACAAGCTGTGCACAAAAGACGGGTGAGAGGAAAAAATTACAATTCTATGGACAGTTAAAGGCAAAAAAAAACTTTTTTCCCTTTCACCTTGCTTATACAATAAGAAGAGCAGGGGCATGTTTGGTTGAATACCAGAACACACCACGCGGATGGTGCGGCTGCGCCGCAGGTGAGCCGAACGAAATCAAAGCCTGACTTTTGGCATGATGTGGCGTCCAAAATGAACTAGTGATGCCTAAGCAAGGCGCGGCACACCACAACTCTGGTTATAGCAAACACCAGCTAAGGTTAGGTGTCAGGGGGTGTGGCGAGCTGTGGCATGTTGTGGTAACGAACCAAACAGGCGCTAAGATCTGTGATTGGTGGTCAGAATTGGAATCTCTCTGTAACTACTCCTGTACGCTGCATATCTTGAAATATCCATCATTGTAGATTAAAGGAGCAGATTTAGCTACAAAAGGCTGTAGTATGATAACTTGAGTACATGAAGTCAATAGATGATACATGTATCATGTATTTGTTTTCCTTAATCCATAGTAGTTTGATGCTTTCTTTCAAATTCCATTTCTATGTAGTGCTTCAAATATTTCATCGTTGATTCATATCGAGCTTCTGTGTGAATTGTGGATAATAGCAACACCTCTCGTTAACAGCTCATTTCATTTCTTCATATACAGATATAAGCATATATTCAATTGCCCCACATTTATGGTAACCCATTGTCCTTTGGTGTATAAGTTATGAATGCGACATACAATCTACTTTAAGAACATCCATTACTATTGCATTAGATATGAATGCTTGTCGCTCTATCCCTCCTTTTTAGACGGCTATCAATTCCGTTGTTCGATATGCTTAAATTCCTTTGGTTGATTCTTGATTTGCTATAAATTTGATTGTTGTTCTGTTTAGGCCTTTTGTACTCCTTTTTGTTACTCAAGTTCGCAAGTGGAAAATTGCTAATTTTGTTACTCGCTGCAACAGGTTGACATGCGAGCCCGGATACGTGGGAACAAGGGGTATTGATGGTGTGCATGTGAACTCCCTTATCCAGCTGAAACTTGTTAGCCGAATTGTCACTACAAGACATCTTGCGTTCTATATATGCTTTTGATCTCCAATAGAATCATATGTATTTTTTTCCCTCGCGATAGCGTAGAAGAACCAACTCAGCACACGAGTAGATTCAGTCGATGAGAGGGTGCATCGTCTTGTGGAGAAAAGAAATGTTTGATCATAATGCAGTTTGTCTGCAATTTTCTGATATGGAACAGCAGAACTATCGCCAAGCATGTGAGTAGTTTTCACTGTGATGTGAGGTGTGTCTCTATGTTGCCGTCTGACCATTTTTGTTCTGGAACTACTCAGAAAGAAGAACTATTTAAAATCTTGGGCAGCTAAGCTGCTTCTTTTCTTAACTGGGAAGCAAGTTGGCTACTAGCTTGAGATGGAAATTTCACTTGTAGTGAGTGCCTCCCTTGTTAGAATAGGCCATGGTCGTCTTTACACGATGGAGCCACTCCATCGCTCTGTTGGAATGACCTTCTTTGGAAGCAGGTTGCATTTTCCTCGAGATGTATGACTCGCTGCATTGTACAGTATGCCCAGCCTACTGATGCCGACTGTAGCAGTGTCGTATTGCGTTATCGCGTGGCCTATGCTGGTCGTTGATTCGTAGGATTGAATCTGATAGGAATGTTTTTTTTTTTGGCAGAATTCGTTTGTAAGTAAAAGGGACCAAAACGAATTTTACTTACAAACGAATTTGTTGCATGTATTTCTCTGTCCTTTATAGAAAGTTTTTTCTCAGGTTTTTTACAGCATTTGGTGCTCCTTTTTGTGGTCGAGGAAGCCCTTTCTTACCTGAAAGCCAGATCCGTGAGTCCTAAGATAGGGGGTTCCTTTTCCATTGGCCATCACATCGATGTGATCACCCTGGGAGTAGCACTAGTATCTCATTTTTCCTCTTCCCGATTGCCGTGATGGAAGCCTGTGCCCTGCCCGGGGAGAAGAGAAAAAAGGAGCTGGCTAGTGCTACTCGGGATCGAGGCTAATGAACCAGCTATGATTAGACCGGATCGGACGTCGATCCCGACGATGCTGATCGAGTCCTCTGACCTTTTGCGCCGATGCGGTGCGTGGCGTCCCAATGCCGCAAAGTGGATTCTGACGTTTCAGGCGCAAGTCACCGGCAGATCTCCCTTGTGTCCGTCACAAGGGATCGGATAGCCTAGGGATCTCTTAATCCCTCAGTGGATCCTAATATATTTTCACCGTAAACTAAAACATTGCATGTGCATTGCAATAGGATATAAATATTCTAGTACGTTAGCGTATGATTTACCTGTCAATAATAATGTGATTGTGTAAATAAATGTTCACCAAACTTTGATCGTGATAATAAATCTTATATTTTGTTTAGAAATTTGGTAAGTAAATTAAAGTGAAATTGCTTCAGAATGTAAGTAAATTAAAATGATTTATTATCACATAGATGGAAAGTTGGGCGAAGGGATGGTGGAAACAAAGGTGAAATGAAACCTTATGTTCTTTTTAAGTAGTAGAGAAATGTAGTAGTAACTACATTTATGAGTTGGTGCTAGTCAAATATTATTTCAGAGTTTATAACTATACATAGGATCCTTTGATTCAAGGCATTTTCAGGATTAGAATCCTTAAGAATTTTTTGATTTATACTATTGAATCTTGTGCTACTAGTAATTTTCCCTAAATATTCCTCAGTGCTACATTCCACAGGTATCCATTCCTCACTAAACTAAACGCGATGGTAGAATGGGCACCCATGCTTGATATCCCAAAATTTCAGAATTTTTGAAATTTCAGAGTATTTTTTTAATGCTATATTCATATAGGGGTGTGTGGGGCACCCGAGAGCTCACATGCATTTCCCATAATTCGCAGTCTTATGTTTCCGCATTATTAGATATATATATATATATAATTTCTATGGGGGAGTTCACCGATTTTAATGCAATAGTTGTGAAAATTAACATGATAATTTTTACTATGATGAAATAAGTAAAAATGCGTTCATTTCGATAAACAGACACCGTATAATGTGTACGAGTACCATCTAATATTGAATTATTGGAGGTACTAACCGTGGTTATTCGGTGCGTATACTATGTAAAGACATTTTTGAATCGAATGCAGCATGACCGGTGGATAGCCGTGATCGGATTGAGTACTAGAGTATATACTGAATAAAACGGAGCTTAAACCCGAGGGGCGGCTAGCTGCTCAAGTAGAGAAGATACCCGATCGATGGAGCTAATTATGCTGCTACTCAGTACTGTACTCAGCAGCCACTGACTGCCCGGTGTTGTAGCTCCGTGCTTGCTGGTGCAGCTGCAGCGAGCGAGCAGTGCGGCTCGCTCGCCTGACAGCTCGGTTCGAACCAACGCGCCCACCTACCGACAAACCCGGTAGCCACTTAGGGCATGTACAATGGTGCTATCTTAGGAGTGACACGTAGGATAAATGATGAGGTGGAGAAGAGAGAACTCGTAAGAAAAGGCTTGTCTTCTCTTATTTAAGATAAGACAAAAGATGATCTCTTAGCACAATATGTCTCACCACGTTTTTAGGAATAGCTAGTCATTGAAGATAAGGCTAAGAAATGACCCATTGTAGACATCTTTTTTTGTCATCTCTAAATTACATGCAAAACTTAAGATAAGACTGTCTTATCAACCATTGTACATGCCCTTAACTCTACTTAATCATGACAGGCCCTCACTGACTTAGTAGCTCACTCTGCCGTCACCCTTCCTTGACACTCGCACTACTACTTTGATGGTAAAGCTTGACTACTATGCATGCATGCTTGAGCCCTACGTCTAAGGCTCTCCCTAATGTTGACAACTTGATAAACGTGATGGTTGTGTTGTCACGTATGCTGACCATGTTCAGACGAAAATTCAGATAGGAACTGGCAAACGGGAGTGCACACCGGAAGGGAAGGACGCCGTGTGTTTTTTTCTAGAGGGGAAGGGCGCCGTAGTTGACCAGCAACTGCCTGGTGCCTTCGAGACTCTGAAATCTAGATGTTTCTTTCTTCATAATATGCCTGTCATGCGTGTGCAGCTGTGCATACACATTCTGCACATGTATACTTCACAGGCGAATTTTTGAAACCGGGGTTAAAAAGGACTCAGTCCATTTAATTAAGAAAATGAGAATTGTTTGGCTAATTACGAAAAACCAGGCAAAAATCGGAACAACGCGCCCACAGAGGCCACCGCTGGCCGACCTGGCTGCCCACAATACTCACAAACATCACCGAATAAAAGAAATACATCGAGTTTATCCGCAAATTGTCATCGTCATCACTTCTCGTCGAGCAAGCTACTCCGAATCCAGTGCATTCAGCCATCAATGATGTCTTGCCGCGACATGCACGGACATGGGCCCATCCTAAACAGTTGACGACACCCGCCGGTGGTAAGACAGCTCCATGTCTGAAGGCAAGCTATTACGAAGAAATATGCAAGGTTCGTGCCGTGAAGGATTGCCGAGCCAGACCACCCAATGTAAGTCATCATCTCAACTTTGGCCTTGTCGTCGCAGCTCCGGCTCCTCGACAAACAAACCCCAACGACGCCACGCACACGTTGAAGATCCAACTACCACAACCTTGTCGTGACCTCAACCTCATGCATCCCCATCGATATTGCCACGCGAGGCACCGACGACCACCACCTTGAACCATGAGTCCCTCTGCCGGGATACATCTTCAGAATGATGCCCCCCAAGAGGGAATGCGACGCCTAGCAAAGCTTATAGCATTACAATCGTCCGATCCAGCAGACACAGTTCTAGGGTTTACCCCTGTAAGTGCATCTAGTGCCACCCCTAGTTGGTTTTGGAGTATTGACGACAAAGTTGGTTGAGGGACTAATGCGTTTGTGAGAATTGCAGGATAACGCAGGTAGTGTCCCTCATTGATTCGGTTTACCTATCGGAGATGACCCCTAAAAATGTATGAAGACATTGAAGACAATGGTGGTATGAGAAGATATTCATATTGAAGACTACGACATGAGAAGACATTGCGTGAAGACTATGGAGCGCGAAGACTGTGTGATTTCGTTGTTTCTTTTTCTTCTTTGTTGAGTCATAGGAACCACCGTACTGTTAAGTGGGTCCAAGTGAACTAAGTCAGAGTGACTGAAGTGATGCTCAACCCAAATCCTATGTCTTCGAGCGAAGACAATGAGAGCAAATCTTATCCAGAGCTGGATGAGTCAGCTTTGCTTGTAGCCCAAGTAAAGTTGCCGCGTGTGTTTGAAATCTGACCGTTGGAACACGTGTCAGTTCCTTAGTGACCCAGGGTCATTTCGGACAAATCAGGTCGGGTTGCCTTGTGGCTATAAATAGCCCACCCCCTACACCATAAATTGGTGGCTGCTCAGAGTTAGTTTACGGCTTTTGTCGTTTTGAGAGCAACCCACCTCGACGCCTTTGAGAGAGAAATCCTTGCGAGGACAAAGCCCAAACATCCAGAGCCAAAGAGTGTTAGGCATCATTGAAGTCTTTCTGTCTGTGTGACCTGAAGACTTATTACACTTGAGGACTGTGTATCCTCCAGCCGGTTAGGCGTCGCGTTCTGAGCATCCAAGAGTCATTGTGGATTGCCGGGTGAACGAAGTCTGTGAAGGTTTGGAAGTCTACCTTGAAGACTTACCAGAGTGATTGGGCGAGGACTAAGTGTCCTTAGCTCAAGGGGAATAAGGTGTGAAGACACGGTCTTCTGAGTTGAATCTCAGCCTCCCTAACCAGACGTACAGTTGTCACAGCAACTGGAACTGGTCCAACAAATCCTGTGTCTTCAACAAGTGACTGGTTCTATCTCTTCCCTCCTTTACTTTGAGTTTGTCTTCGTGAAGTCGTTGCTTATCTGTCTTATCTGATTGACTTCATTGCTTGACTACTATTGTTGATTGGCTTCATACTATCTTCCATCCTGATCCTACTACCTAGCTGCTATTAGTCTTCGTACGTTAACGCTATTGCATACTTGACTATGGCTTGCTTGTTGTAGTTTATTTTCCGCTGCATATCAATTAGGTCATTTCTATTGTTTGTCTTTGAAACTCCCACGTTTTGAAGACTTTGATAAAAATCGCCTATTCACCCCCCTCTAGTCGATAATTAGCACTTTCAATTGGTATCAGAGCAAGGTACTCCCTTGTTCTGTGTGATTCGGTTTAACCACCTGGAGTTTCAGCTATGTCGACTGCAGGATTGAGGAATGTATCTTGCCCCACCTTTGACGGTCATGAGTATCCTCGGTGGAAAGCCATGATGAAGAAGCGACTCATGGCTATGGACAACGAACTGTGGACCATCACCGAGATTGGTCTTACCGATCTATGCAAGATGGCGGAGGCTGATGACATTCGCAAGTACACTCTACTGAACCTCACAGCGAAGGATGTCATCTGCTCCTGCCTGTCCCGAAATCAGTTCAGGAACGTCATGCACCTCAATCACGCGAAGCTAATCTGGGACCTGCTTTCTTAGGTCTATGGAAGTCATCTTAATCGTCATGATCCTTGGCTTGATGACTACAAGGAGTCTCTTAAAGAGATGACCTTTCCACCTGAACCGTCTTCATCTTCACCATGCCTCATGGCAAGGGGTGCTAAGGTAACTGAATGCTATCTTTCTGAAACTAGTGATGATGAATCAGGTGATGAATTTGGCCCCAGCTATGTCAAACTTGCTTCCCTTGCCACTAAACAACAAAGAGCTTTGGAAAAGATTCAAAACATGCTTAGTAAGAGCGATGATATGTTGGGCGAAGAAATGGATCAGTCAAAAGCTTTGGCTGAGAGTCTTCAGAGACTTCATTCTAAGTTTGACGCCCTTCAAGATCAACATAATGCTCTCTTGTCTGATCATGAGAAACTTTCTTCTGAATGTCTTCAAAGAGAGCAAGATCTTGAAAAGATAAGGGTGGATTATGAAGATCTTCTGAGGAAGCACGATTCATTACTTGCTCAACAAATCAGCGTTGCTCAGGATGAATATGAACCACCATGTCTAAAATGCATTGGGCGTGATAACGCTGCCTCTGTTGCTGAATGTTCCACTGCTGCTACTGTTGCTCTGTCTTCAACTACTGATGTGGTAACTAACCCCTCTTCTGAGGATACCACTGCTATTGTTGATGAAAATGCTAGGTTGAAGACATTGCTTTGAACAGGGATGTATAAAAGTCTGAAAGGGCATCAGACACTTTGTGATGTCCTCAAAAAGCAGATTCTGAACCGAAACCCTAGGAAAGAGGGTGTTGGGTTCGAGAGGAAAATGAATGCGGATGGTTCCTACTGGAAGCCTGAGCAGTATCCCAAAACCACATGGGTTGCTGCAAAGGAACCTTCAGTGGATCCATCCACTTTATCTGGCTTTACCTGTGCTAATCCTATTATCATTGATGAATCCTTTGATGCAAACTATAAACTATTCAAAAATCAGAATGGTGAAGTGTTTGCCAGGTATATTGATACTAACTGTAGGAATGGACCGCCAATGAAGAAGATCTGGGTTCCCGAAAGCTGTCTTGAGAATCTTCCTGTGAATGTTGTCATGACACCACCAGGGAAGAAGACAAACCCCAGACCAAAGGCGTCACATGGTCCAACGGCTTCATACGGAAACAGGACTCACTTGAGTCACCCTAACGCCAATGTTTTGCAGGGAAATCATACTCAGACTCATGAATATGAGCATGTGTCTTCAAACCGCTATGTTCATAGAACTAAGAACTTTTCTGCTTATTCACATGAGTATCATTCATCTCCTGCAAGGCTATTTGAGGGCTTCAAAGCCGAAATTCTCAGATGCTGCACTTAGACTCATTGCTTCTAAGCCACCCCTGAAAATGCGAGTGGTGAAGAAGAATTAACTCTCTGAATGTGGTCTCCAGCCAGCAATCAAAGGTGTCCGATATTATTGCTGGGGACCTAAAACATAAAGGGACGCATGATAAAATGACTTACTATGTATTCCACATATGAATCTCTTATCTGTCATACTGTGTGTTCTAATCTTGATCTAAGCTGTGATAATCCTAGTGTGCGTCAAATGCTTATGCTTCACAACATACCTTGTGAAGCCTATCCTCCTAACTGCACTGTAGGGCATGTCACCAAAAGCTTCAGAATGGATTATTGACAGCGGATGCACTAATCATATGACTGGTGATCGAAGTCTTCTCATGGACTCAACCTTACGTCCATCCGACAAGAGTCAAATCACATTTGCTGACACTGGTAAAGGCAAGGTATTGGGTCTAGGTAGAGTTGCAATCTCAAAGGATCAACACATGGATAAAGTGATGCTTGTTGAATCCCTTGGATTCAACTTAATGTCTGTCTCAATGCTTTGTGACTTAAACATGATTGTGATATTTGGAAAATATCGTTGCCTTGTACTAATGGAATCTAACAAGTCTCTAGTCTTTGAAGGGTATAGGAAAGGTGATCTATACATGGTAGATTTCTCAGCAGGTCCACAGCTTGACGTATGTCTTCTTGCAAAAGCTTCAGAATGCTGGCTCTGGCATCGAGGCTAGGACATGCTGGCATGAGGAACTTACACTCACTCGTCAAGAAGAAGCATGTCATTGGCATCGAGGATGTCAAGTTCAAGAAGGATCATCTGTGTGGTGCCTGTGAAGCTGGAAAGATGACAAGGGCAAAGCACCCCTCGAAGACAATCATGACAACATCTCAACCCTTCGAGCTGCTACACATGGACTTATTTGTACCTACTCACTACTCCACCCTCACAACAACTGCCTGTCTCTATGGCTTCGTCATTGTTGATGACTACTCAAGATATACATGGGTTCATATAATTCTTTACAAGATTGAAGTGTAAGATGTCTTCAGGCGCTTCGCCAATCGAGCAATGAACAATTATGGCGTGAAGATCAAGCATATTAGAAGTGATAACGGCACTGAATTCAAGAACACCGGCCTTAATCTTTATCTGGATACAATGGGAATCACTCATGAAATTTTTTTGCTCCTTACACACCTCAGCAAAATGGCATTGTTGAGCGCAAGAATAGAACCCTCATTGAGATGGCTCGAACAATGCTCGACGAGTACAAGACACCAAGAAAGTTCTGGTCTGAAGCTATTGATACTGCATGTCACATCATCAACCGTGTCTACATCCATAAGCTTTTGAACAAAACATCCTATGAGCTTCTTACTGGCAAGAAGCCGAATGTCAGTTACTTCAGAGTATTTGGAGCTAGATGCTGGATCAAGGATCCCCATCACAAGTCAAAATTTGCACCTAAGGCTCACGAAGGCTTCATGCTTGGCTATGGAAAGGACTCACACTCCTATAGAGTTTTCAACCTCTTTCACTACAAGATCGTCGAAACTGTGGATGTGAGATTTGATGAAACCAATGGTTCACAAAGAGAACTCCTGCCAAGTACACTAGATGAAGCACCTCCAAGCGAATCTATCAAGCTGATGGGAACTAGTGAAATCATGCCTTCTGAAGCACAGCCTGAAGAGGAACTTATCATCTCTGCACCAAATCAACCTGAAGACAATGCTCAGACCGAAGACAATCCTCCCAATGATGACAATGATCAGCAAGAGCAAAGTCTTCGTCCTGTTCATCCTCGTGTTGCAAATGAAGTACAAATCGAGAAGATAATTGACAGCATCAATGCACCTGGTCCGCTTACTCGCTCAAGAGCAACACAGTTAGCAAACTTCTGTGGGCACTTTTCATTTGTGTCAATATCAGAACCCAAGAAAGTTGCTGAAGCTTTTATGGAACCTGAATGGATTCAAGCCATGCAAGAAGAACTTCAACAGTTCAAGCTGAATAATGTTTGGGAACTTGTCAAGCGACCTGACCCTCGCAAGCATAACATTATTGGAACGAAATGGATATATCGAAACAAGCAAGATGAGCATGGTCAAGTCGTCAGAAATAAAGCACGTCTTGTGGCTCAAGGATATACTCAAGTTGAAGGAATTGACTTTGATGAAACATTTGCTCCTGTTGCTAGGCTTGAAGCTATTCGCATACTGCTAGCCTATGCTAATCATCACAACATCTTGCTATATCAAATGGATGTGAAGAGTGCATTTCTCAATGGCAAGATTGAAGAAGAAGTATATGTCGCTCAACCACCTGGCTTTGAAGATCCAAAACATCTTGATATGGTGTACAAGCTAAACAAAGCACTGTATGGCCTCAAACAAGCTCCTCACGCATGGTATGATACGATCAAAGACTTCCTGAAGAGCAAAGGCTTCAAACCAGGATCCCTCGATCCCACACTCTTCACGAAGACATATGATGGCGAACTGTTTGTGTGCCAAATATATGTGGATGACATTATCTTCGGCTGCACCAACCAAAAGTATAGTGATGAGTTTGGATACATGATGCAAGAGCAATATCAGATGTCCATGATGGGAGAACTGAAGTTCTTCCTTGGTCTTCAAATTCGTCAGCAAAGCAATGGCATCTTCATATCTCAAGAAAAATACCTCAAAGATTGTCTGAAGAAGTTTGGAATGGAAGACTGCAAAGGTTATACGACGCCAATGCCAGCCAAACACCACCTTGGTCCCGACGACAATGGTAAAGAGTTCGATCAAAAGGTATACCACTCCATGATTGGTTCTTTACTTTATCTATGTGCATCTAGGCCAGATATTATGCTTAGTGTTTGCATGTGTGCTCGATTCCAAGCGGCACCAAAGGAATCGCATCACTTAGCTGTGAAGCGAATTCTTCGATATTTGGCTTACACCCCAACACTCGGATTATGGTATCCCAAGGGCTCAAAATTTGATTTGGTTGGATTCTTGGATGCTGATTATGCTGGTGACAAGGTGGATCGCAAGTCTACATCAGGCACATGTCATTTTCTTGGTCGATCACTTGTCTGTTGGTCTTCAAAGAAGCAGAATTGTGTATCACTCTCAACTGCTGAATCTGAATACATTGCTGCTGGATCCTGTTGTGCTCAGCTTCTATGGATGAAGCAAACTCTCAAGGACTATGGCATCAACCTGAAACAAGTACCTCTCTTCTGCGACAACGAGAGTGCCATCAAGATAGCCAACAATCCAGTCCAACACTCGAAGACAAAGCACATTGAAATTCGTCATCACTTTCTCAGAGATCATGTCATGAAGAAAGATATCGATATCATTCACGTCAACACTGAAGAGCAACTTGCAGATATCTTCACAAAGCCCTTGGATGAGAAAAGGTTTTGCAAGTTACGGTGTGAGCTAAATATCTTGGAATCCTCTAATGTCCTGTGATCAGGCACACATCCTAACACTTATGCATGTTGATGACTTAGATGTGCAACACACAAAGTAATGTATATCTTCAATCAATGAAGATTTACACTCTGAGTGTGAATACATTAACATGGAATTTGACTTCGGAGCGCCACGATAATTGTGCGCCGTGTCTGGGTCTAATACTTCCTATACGGTGGGTAACGCCACCACCAAATTTCTCTGTTTGAAGTGTTTCACTCATGGCGTTACTTTTGCAAAGACTTCGCATTTGGTTTGTCTTCAGTTTCAATTTATCTTCATGATTTTCTGCGCTATGATGATTTGATTGCATATATATATATACTAGTGTTCTGTCCTCTACAGCATTCACTTATAGCTATGTCTTCAAGTTGAATCTTTTGAACTAAGTGAATGTGATCGGACCCTAACCTCTCTATGCTTTCTATCTCAAACTCGATCTGTCCAAATCATATGCATTCTATTGAAACTGTCGAATTTCTTCTCTGCGTCCTAGTCAGCAGAAGACACAGAGACAAACATCAAGTCCTATTTAAATGATTCATCTTTATTGTCGATATCCGGAGAAGCCGAAACAACCATCCGACAAACTTGGCGGGCGTGGGAACGTGGGACAACTCTGAGTATGTTGCATGCTTGCCACGTGTCCCACGGATGTGAACAGACAGGGGCACCTGCGTAATTGCGTAGTGCCGCACACCTACTTATAAATACGTGTCCCCTGCAGTCAAGAAAACCTTCTTCCACCTCTCCACCTCATCAAAACCCTAGCGCCACCGCTAGCTCTCGACGACGCCGGCGACGAAGCGCTTAGCTGCCGCGACTTCTCCGACGCCGTCCTCACGCCGGCCGCGGACATCATCCTCTCCGCCGTCACCGCAGGTGTCCTCCGTCGCCAAGTTAGGGCACGGTGGGCTGAACTGCTCGGTCTCCTATTCATCCCATCTAGCATTTCTTCGTGCGGTAATTATAACTCTATTTTTACCACCTTTTTGATCTTCATAGATTCATCCTATTTACCGAAAGTGGTTTCTACCTACTCAATGTTAGATCTATTCTGTCTGCATCTCATAATGCCTAGTCTATTCACTTAGATTTCCTATCTAGTTTGATTCCTCACTTGTACTTATTCACGGATTGGTACAAATCTGGAACCAACTCACCTCATATAAGTGAATGTCTTCGCATCATGAGGTCAATATCTTCAAACTGATTTATCTTCAAAATCTTCTGAGAATGCATATGACCTCTTTCCCTTCCCTCGCATCTCTAATGATGTCACAGGTACATGTCCGTGGGAGAATCCCTTGGTTCTCATAGTCTGCATTCGTTTGCAGAATACTTACAGCATCATATCAATTCTCCTGAAGCCAGTTCCTGTCTGACCAGCAAGCGAAAGCCCTTGAAACCTTTGAACATATTGAAACTGTTCAATTTGAAGTTCATGGCTGCAGAGAAATCAGTAAGGAAGGGTGGCAGACAGCGTCGTGGGGGAACTTCAAAGGATCTGCCTGATGATCTTGCAGAAATATATAAAACAGATCCTGAAGAAGATTACAATTAGCGCAAGACTCGAATCCAATGGATTCGACGCTATTGGGCTGAACAGTGGTACAAGTACAAGTTTGTGACCAAGGAATATGCAGAGAAGAATGCAATCAAGAGTCCTTGGGGCGATATTCTCTATCGAGGTCTTCAACCCAAGAACAGAGCTGAAGCTATTGCACAAGATTTCTATCCTTGCATGGTCCGTGGACCTCAGCCTGAGAATGCCGATCCCACATCATTACTCTGGTGTCGTGACGACAATCTCTTCAAGCGCAATTTTCAGTATGCTAAGGCTTCGGCAAAGGAAAACAAGAAGTCATGGGGATTAGACTTCAATCCTGGCCCCTCTGCTCCCCGTGATGATGGCACACGTGAAGCTGAAGAAAACAGAATTGGCCCCTTTGCAAACCTTGATGGCCTCATATCCTACATCTTGGTACAAGGTGCCAAAGTGGATCATTCTGACAATAAGGCTGATTTTGATGAAGCCCTAGCTCCTCCTCCAAGGCCGCAGAAGCCAAAGAAGATTAAGGCTTCATCATTAGCTGCACCTCCAAAAGCTTCTCGTGTGAAGCCACTGGCCACTGCACCTCCTGAAGCCAGTGTGCAGTCTGAAGATCAATCCCGCATCTCCAAGAAGACGGAGAAGAAAAAGCAACTTGTCAGGCATACTGATCAAGCCTTGACTCCTGCCGCCATTCTGCGTGAAGAACCCATTGATCTGTCAAGTGATGAAGATCTTGCTGATGATGCCCTTGAGCAACTGATAAAGAGCAAGGAAGAAGCAGAAATCTTTAACAACTTGCCTCTCTTTGATGTGGCAATCATCCATAACTCCATTTATGAGTGGTTCGACACCCCCAATCTAAGCTTTGAAGATTTGCAGCTTCCCATTGGCCTCAGCGTCTCTTTCAATGGCGCC
The DNA here is from genome assembly GCF_002162155.2 of Triticum dicoccoides. Lineage (NCBI taxonomy): Eukaryota > Viridiplantae > Streptophyta > Magnoliopsida > Poales > Poaceae > Triticum > Triticum dicoccoides. The sequence continues at coordinate 503,422,340 of NC_041389.1, forward strand.
ATTGCTTCTGAGCTAGCTCTTGCTCAGCACATCGTTGAGCTGAAGAACAAAATTGATTATGAGAAGGCTCAATTCAAGAAGCATGTGGCGAAGCTCAGTGTTCAAGACGTCAGAAACTTCAAGGTCATGCTGCATGAGCTTAAAGAAGCTTTTCTGAAGAAGCGCCAAGAAGCTCAAGGCTCTCGTGAGCGAATGAAGAGTTTGGCTAATAAGTGTGTGCTTGCCTACAATGAGACTGAGAAGCGCAAGTCACTTGGCCGTCCTGGCATTGACCCCAGGATGGCTGCAAAGAAAAAGAAGAAGCTTCCTGCTGACCAGCCTGCACCTTCAAGCAAAGAAGCCCCTCGCATTATCTTCCCAAGCAGCATGACTGGCTCGAAGCCAAAGGTCACCACAACCGCTTCAAAACAGAAGAAGACAAGGGCTGCAGAGGCTGAAGCCAGAAAACGGAAAACCACAGAAGCCTCTGAAGCTGCTCCCTCCAAGAAGAAGCGCAAGACCAAGAAGACTAGGGCTGCTCCCACAGAGCCCTTAGTTGTTGAACCCATTTCACTGGTTCGCCTGCGTCAGAACATCAAGAAAGAAGGATGATAGTTCATGAGCCTGCTTCCACAGAGGCTCCTGAATCTGAAGAGATTCCAGCAGCTGAACCCACCGCTGTTGAAGACATTGGTCAAGATGACAATGTTGAAGATGATGAAGTTCTTCCTCAAATTGAATATAATGTGGTATCATCGCTTGTTCGTACGAACAGCGAAATCATCAGCATCGGTCGTCCTCTGACGCCAATTGCTCAGGATGCTTCATGGGCTGATTGCCCGCAAGAACAAGACTCCCCCATTACTCCCCAACAACAACAAACCACACCATCCGTACGAGTTGAAGAGGATGAGGACCTGCCCACTCCATCTCCAAAGGCGTCGCCTGTACTATAAAGGCTTCGCAAAGGACCAAGGCCTCAAGTCCCTCTTTCGAGCGTTCCAGAAGGAGAAGTGCATCATCAACCTATTGCACGTCAAGTGTTTTCAGAAGCCACTCCTGCTGTGAATGTCTCCGTGTCTGAAGCCCCAGCTGCTGAAGACAATCCAGCTGCATCAGCCGACGAAGAACGTCAAGAAGAACGTATCCATACTCCCCCCATTCCTGAAGAAACTATTCATGAAGTGAACGTGTCTGTGTCTGACCCTCCAGCTTAGCAAGTGGAGGTTGAAAATCCTGAAGCTGCCGCTACCAACGCAAGTGAAGCTCATGACGTTGTCATGATTGAAGCTAATGTGGAGCTTGAACCAAACAGTGTGCCTGAAACCAATGAGGCAACTGCTCCTGAAGCACCTGTTGTGCAGCCTAAAGCCTCAGCTGCTGCCACTGCTCCTGTTCCGCCGCCAAGGCCCTATACAATCAAGAAAGCATACAACCATGGCGAGCTAATCACAGTAAGATGGCCCATTCTGGTCCCTCCGCCTATTGTCTCTGGTCCTCAATTTGACTATCACATTGAGCATAGGCCTTAGGTCTAGAAGCCCAAACCAAGACTGCCAAGGTTTCCTGGTACTGCCACATCTGTCGGGTCCTTCAATGCAAATGGCTTCAAAAGCCACAACACATTCTTTGACAGCTCAAAGAACCCCTACACGAAGCCAAGAATATCATCAGATCGGTTCTGGAGTCATCAGCAGCGAAGCTATTACTCCTGTGTTTTGTATGATCAAGGGCGCATTTTCCCTCATATGCACCTCGACACTGAAGCCATTGCTGGACTGCCCTGCTTAGAAGAAGCACTTGACTGCTTTCGTGATGCTGGTCTGCTCAGCTTTGTCACAGACAAAGAACGTTGGAATGAAAAGCTATTGCTTCAATTCTATGCTACACTCCACATTCGCGGTTATAACAGAGATACGAAGATATGGGTTCTTGAGTGGATGACAGGAAATGTTCATCATGAAGCCAAAGCTCTTGACATCATTGAGCTTACATGCCTATCCACTTCCGGAGAGCTCTATGAACCCGGTTGTCAAAACCACCGCAATGCATTGGAGAGCATCTTCCATAAGCCTGAACCCAATATGAGCCAGATGTTGAGTATGATGAAGCCTTTGCCACGTGATGCTGAATATCCAAAGGAGTTCTTTGTTGATGACCTTGAGTATCTGCCACGCACCATATATCACATCATCAGGCGGACTCTATGGCCTATCAAAGGACATTCATCAGCTGCAAAAATTGAAGGAGCCATGAAGACATTGGTCTTTTACATCCTCAATGGCATCAGCTTCAATGCGCAAGATTTCTTCATCAGGCAACTTGCTGCTTCTGGATCTGATCTGTTCGGTCTGAAGTTTTATGCTCCATGGGTCATGCGCCTCATCAAGCGACACTCATCTGTCAACTATCAACCATCTGCTCGCAATCATTTGATCTTTTTACCAGAGGTTGACATGTCAGTTGAAGCCATATACTCTGACCCTGCCAAGAAGCCACTTTGTCTTCAGAATGCTGAGCACCAAAGCTTCACTCAACCCATCGAAGGTGTTCAAGCAGCAACACGAATCTATCCATTGGCTGGAAATACTCGTCTGCCTCATCGAGCACCTACTGAAGCCACTGAAAGCACCATCACCCAAAGGCCTCGGAAGCGTTCTCGCGTTCTCAATGACCGAGAACTTCTTGTGGCCCTTCATCAGAAACAGGATAAACATCACTTTTTGCTCAAAAGACAGATGCAAAGCCTCTTGGTGGATGCCAATCGCATTCGTAACCTTGCCACCAAGAATGCCTTTGTTGCTCATGAAACTTGCCGGCGATCATGGAAGAGCTTGACTCTGCTTAGTGCTGAAGCAGATCTTCAAGACGATGGCTTCAATGAAAGATTCCAGTTTGACTCCACTCCTCCACGGACTGCTATCCTATGTCTCACTCCATCTCTTGAAGATTCTGAATATTCTTCCTCCGCGGCAACTATCAATGCCAGAGTGATCGATGACGAAGATGATGCTACTTCACCACCTCCTACTACTGCACGCATCGACACTGCACCAAGTTCGTCTGCACCGCCAACCAACGACGATAACCCTGCTGCCTCACCTACTCATGAGGACGAGTAGATGCTCTATGTCTTCAAACCTTTTTGGTCCTTACTAACAAAAGGGGGAGAAGCCTATGAGTTGACAGTCTTCAAGGGGGTTCATATGGGCGGTTGCATTATATTTTGCCTCGTGCTTACAACTCTTGCTTTTTAAAACATTTGGTTCTTTGAGTTGTAACACCTAAACTTGATGGTCGTCTGCTACTTATTTGCTTTACTGTGATGCGATGATAAATTCTGCATGTGCGATGATAACTTCCGCACTTAGATCATCCTGCAGACGTCCATTTTTCATTATGCATGTCATCCTATTTGCTATATCATTTCATGCATGATGAATTATCTTCATAAGTTGAAGTGGATCTCCACAAGTACAACCTGCCATGTGCATTTGCATTCCAAAAGCAAAATTACTTATATGCACATCTTCAGGGGGAGCCCTTGCTACTTATGAAGACAATTTCCTATCCTTTACAATTTCACATACTTTATCCCCGTTGAAAACTTCAACCAGTTTGTCATCAATCACCAAAAAGGGGGAGATTGTAAGTGCATCTAGTGCCACCCCTAGTTGGTTTTGGAGTATTGACGACAAAGTTGGTTGAGGGACTAATGCGTTTGTGAGAATTGCAGGATAACGCAGGTAGTGTCCCTCATTGATTCGGTTTACCTACCGGAGATGACCCCTAAAAATGTATGAAGACATTGAAGACAATGGTTGTATGAGAAGATATTCATATTGAAGACTATGACATGAGAAGACATTGCGTGAAGACTATGGAGCGCGAAGACTGTGTGGTTTCGTTGTTTCCTTTTCTTCTTTGCTGAGTCATAGGAACCACCGTACTGTTAAGTGGGGTCCAAGTGAACTAAGTCAGAGTGACTGAAGTGATGCTCAACCCAAATCCTATGTCTTCGAGCGAAGACAATGAGAGCAAATCTTATCCAGAGCTGGATGAGTCAGCTTTGCTTGTAGCCCAAGTAAACTTGCTGCGTGTGTTTGAAATCTGACCGTTGGAACACGTGTCAGTTCCTTAGTGACCCAGGGTCATTTCGGACAAATCAGGTCGGGTTGCCTTGTGGCTATAAATAGCCCACCCCCTACACCATAAATTGGTGGCTGCTCAGAGTTAGTTTACGACTTTTGTCGTTTTGAGAGCAACCCACCTCGAAGCCTTTGAGAGAGAAATCCTTGCGAGGACAAAGCCCAAACACCCAGAGCCAAAGAGTGTTAGGCATCATTGAAGTCTTTCTGTCTGTGTGACCTGAAGACTTATTACACTTGAGGACTGTGTATCCTCTAGCCGGTCAGGCGTCGCGTTCTGAGCATCCAAGAGTCATTGTGGATTGCCGGGTGAACGAAGTCTGTGAAGGTTTGGAAGTCTACCTTGAAGACTTACCAGAGTGATTGGGCGAGGACTAAGTGTCCTTAGCTCAAGGGGAATAAGGTGAAGACACGGTCTTCTGAGTTGAATCTCAGCCTCCCTAACCAGACGTACAGTTGTCACAGCAACTGGAACTGGTCCAACAAATCCCGTGTCTTCAACAAGTGACTGGTTCTATCTCTTCCCTCCTTTACTTTGAGTTTGTCTTCGTGAAGTTGTTGCTTATCTGTCTTATCTGATTGACTTCATTGCTTGACTACTATTGTTGATTGGCTTCATACTATCTTCCATCCCGATCCTACTACCTAGCTGCTATTAGTCTTCGTACGTTAACGCTATTGCATACTTGACTATGGCTTGTTTGTTGTAGTTTATCTTCCGCTGCATATCAATTAGGTCATTTCTATTGTTTGTCTTCGAAACTCCCACGTTTTGAAGACTTTGATAAAAATCGCCTATTCAGCCCCCCTCTAGTCGATAACTAGCACTTTCATCCCCGAAGAATCTCGGGCACGAAAGAGAGCATTGCACACATGTCTCCAATAAGGCAACAACACCCGCAGACGCCGCCATCTACGGGCTTTGGCCACAATCAAAGCATGGCTTTCACCAGCAACCGCGCACACCTAAGCTCGCAACCGGCTGGGCCACTCAGTCACATGTGAATTCATGATGCAACGCAACCACAAATCCACACTGCGCAAAAGTACTAACCCCAAGAGGGCTTGTGGTCTGGCACCACAAATAGGTGACTCAAAGCTGCACCTTACCAATAGTATCGTGGTTAATCTGTGTACACCCGCCCCAAGAAAGGCAACTCCCAGCCGAGAAGGGCTTCCTACCTTCTGTCGGCGTTGTCGGTGATCTGCCTCATCTCCCGTGGCCTTAGTGCCATGGAGGGTGATGGTTCCCGACTCTTGCTGGGGGAGGGGGGGGGCTCCCGGTCCATTTTAGGTGTTTTATTTGATTGATTAGGGTTTGTGTCCATCTCAAGAAGGTGATGTGCTGGTGGCTCCCAGAAGATGGAATAAGGTCCTACTCGCATGGCTCCCGTCCCGCAATGCGTCCAACGTCGTCGAAGGGGTTGTGGATGTGTGTCTCCGGCGGAACTCATGGAATTTGGTCGGTATTGGTCTTTGGCGGATCTTCATGGATCCAGTCTGTGTTCGTGTGTCTACGTGTTGGATCCTTTCAATCTATGCTTCTCTTCATCAGCAACGGTTGCTATTTTGGTGTGCTAGTCCTGCCGGGTCTTAGCATGACGACTGCTCAATTGTTTACTACAACAAAGTATGCTCAACTCCGGTGAGGGAGGGATGATAACAGCGATGCGTCTTCGGCTCGTGTTCCCGTGATTATAGTCATCGCTAGGTGGTCAACGAATCTAAATGTATTTTTTCTATCACTTCTGATGAATAGTTTGCAAGTTTTTCCTGCAAAAAAATAAAAAGTTGCACCTTCACTGGGCAGTGAGGTTATGAAGAAGTACATCCAGATGAGCTAGTTGCACCTTCACTAAGGCAGGACGTGGCCAGTGAGGTGAACCAGATTCTCCAGGGACCAGGGGAGGGTCAGTGAGTGACAGAGTATCCACACTGACATTCTCTTTTCCTGCCACAGATAGGCCTCTGCCATGCATTCTCCCGCGCATGCACGAAATTCCACTACCTGATGCTTTTCTGATGCTCCTAAACTAACCGTGATCAGATTCACCACCCACACCTCACCAACCCGTCAAAGCAGAGCAGAGCAGTCACCCCTCACCAACACACACAAAAGATCAAAACTTTCTCCCCATCTCTCGTTTCGTTCGTGCATATCATATCTGATCTCATCTCTCTTCCCCCGAAACAAGGGGAGCACAAGGCGTCAAGCTAACGGCCCCTCGGCTCCCGCTATCTATCCATCTATAAATGCGACGTCCCGAACCAACCTCCAGGATCCTGATCTCCCACGGAATAGAAAGTTGAGATTTTCCCGGTTAAGAATACGAGCCTACAGCAGGAAGGTGCGCGTGCGTGCCGGTGCGTGATCATGAAGCCGCGTGGGCTTCCGGCGGCGGCGGCCGGTGTGCCGGCGAGGCTCCGCCCGCACCTTCCTCGGGTCACAGCCTTCCTGATTGTCTTCTCCGTCGGATACTCGCTCGGCATCGTCTCGTCGTCCACCCGCCCGTCCACGCCCAAGCCGTCGCAGACGGTCATACGGCCGCACGCCGCGCACCTCACCGCGGCATCCTCGAGCGGCGTCACGGCGTCGTCGAACGGCACGGGCACGGGCGCGGCCTACCCGCGGTCGCCGCCGCACGACCTGTTCCGGTTCGGGGATAAGTGCGGGGAGCCGGTGCCGGCGGTGGACGTGGTGAAGACGCTTCTTGACAAGCTGTTCGACGGCGAGAGCCCGTACGCGAGCTTCCCGCCGGCGCACACGGCCGCGCTGCTGCACCCGGCGGCGGCGCGGCCCCGCGGGTGGGGGTCGACGGGGGCGGTGTTCGCGGACCTCATCGAGGAGGTGCGCCCCGACGTGATCGTGGAGCTGGGCGCTTTCCTGGGCGCCTCGGCGCTGCACATGGCGGCCGTGGCCCGGAACCTGTCGCTGTCCCCGGCCATCCTCTGCGTCGACGACTTCCGCGGCTGGCCGGCCTTCCGCGGCCGCTTCCGCCGCGACGTCCCGCAGCAGCGGCACGGCGACGCGCTGCTGCTGCCGCAGTTCATGGCCAACGTGCTGGCGGCGGGGCCCGAGGCCGCGGCCGCGGTGCTGCCGCTGCCCTTCTCCACGGCGTCCACGCTCGGGGCGCTGTGCCGGTGGGGCGTGTACGCGGACCTCATCGAGGTGGACGCGGGCCACGACTTCCACTCGGCGTGGGCCGACATCAACCTGGCCTGGGCCGTGCTGCGCCCCGGCGGCGTCATGTTCGGCCACGACTACTTCACGGCCGCCGACGACCGCGGCGTCCGGCGCGCCGTGACGCTGTTCGCCAGGGTCAAGGGGCTCACCGTCCGGCCCCACGGCCAGCACTGGATCCTCTCCCCGAAGCCGCGCGGCGACGGCCGGTGACGCGCGCGTGCTCTCCGTCGGTCTCTCCGGTGCGCGTGCTCGTGCTTGTCGCCGTCACCGGCGGGGCCTGCCACGCACTCCCGCGAGGCATCCAGCGGAAACCCACCATACGTGTCCACGTCCCAGAGCAGAGCAGGACGAAAAGCTTACGTACGCGCCTTGTCCCCGGTCTTTGAACTTGCTATCGAGGTGTTCGTTCGTTTGGGCCGCCATTTTTTCTTTTCTCCACCAAACGACATATTCTTCTCACACGACGAGAAATCAACAAACGCGATTGTGCACGCACGTCCATTGTACATCAAAGGTTGATGAAAAGCTGTTGTCATGTTTGGTAACTTATTACTTATCGACCAAGATGAGATAGATTATTTATCTTCTGGTAAAGAAAAAGCAGAAGGGTTCTTCGCGGTACGGAGATGGAGGGATAGACTGCAGATGTTGATGTTGATGGTGATATATAAGTTGTGTACGTAGTGGAGGATGATGTGGTTCGCGCACCATCCGGGGGGAGGAAGCTTTAGCTAGAGCTAGAGCTAGAAGAAGGTGACGGTGCGACCGAAAGCGTTGAGGACGACGTACGTACTGGATGCTTAGCGTGGGAATGGCAACGGTGGGAAAGAGAGAGAGAGAGAGAGAGAGAGAGAGTAGTGGCCAAACTGGTTAGGTGGTTTCGTTAATAAATTTGCTTGTTGGTTCGATCATCATCTTCGAGTGATTTACAAGTCAATCTCTCCTGTGACTGGTCGAGCCCACGGAGTAGTACTCCGCCTGGATTAATCTGCTGGACGGATGCAGGTTCTTTTGGATTTTTCGATCTGGGAGTGCGTGGAGGAGACGCACCACGCGCGCTGAACCTCACGCAACAAAGTCAGGAACCCCGGACTGAAATCCATTTGATAATTTCGTTTTTGCTTGGCTGTTCCGCAGCAGCCGTCGCTACCCGAATATGTCAGTATTACACTGGCGTGCCCGTGATATACGACTCGGTCAATACATACATGTTTACATACGTTGCTGTGTCTTTTGATGTAGCTATTGTTGTTACTGTTCGCCTTCGTAACGAGAGCATAAACATAGCTTTACGGAAGTGGAGTCATGGCTGATTCATGTCTCACAGCTATGCGGTCTCATCAGATTAGAGTGTCCCACCAACGTGTGGGTCTTGTGGGTTACACTCATGGAAGACTTTCTCGGACGTTGACGGGAAACAAGTGGGTATGGCGCGCGGGTGGCGTCACGTATTTTATGTTCACAGTTATGTAAAAAGCTGTCAACCAACGCCGCAAGTGGCCAGCGACACTAACCTGAAGCTTTTACTTCCTCTCTTGTTTTTCACAATAGCTAAATGTTAGTCTACTGACATTTTTTATCTGGGTCGGTCAATTTTGAGAAGGGAGAAGAAAGCGTCGGAGATAAAGAAGGAGACGGTGAGGCCGCCGGCGACGGGAAAGAACAACCCACTATTTATCTTAGGGTGTCAGGTGTAGGTTCGCCGGGGAAGCACCCCCACTATCTATCTTAGGGTCGTGGGTTGGATGTTGCTTCGCTGGAGAACTTTTTGGGTGGTCGCTGGGCTTAGAAGGGATGGTCGGGGTGGCGGCAAGACCGGCAGTGGGAGGGGGATGCGGTCATGGGTGGCAGAAGCACGCGCGAGGCTAGGCCAGTGGTCACGTCGGTTCGAAGAAAGAAGACGAACTGGAGGTTGAAGAGGGATATCCGGCCATTGATTTCGCATCGGACGGCTCAAAAAATGGATTGACCTATTTTTTCACGCAATTGACATATAACCACACACATTTCTTTTACGGAACTAACCACAACCGCGGACACGGATGCGGGAGGACGCCATCCAACGCTGACCGCATACATCCGGCCTTCCCTATTTTTCCTAGTCCGCACGATCAAGTAGCCGCGTGCAAAGGGTACATACGTTCAAATAGCCGCATGAAGCACACGTTCAAATTTTAAAAAGTTCAAATATTACATCCCAACATTGTTGTTCTCTTTCACCGTCCACTGATGCTCAATGAGATCTTCCTTCAGCTGCTCATGAGTTGGTCGATGCCGAATTTGTTGATGCATTTGAATAAACTCCTCAAATGTGGTCGAATTCTAGTCCGAAAGTTGGATAGGATCACCCATGTTCTCACATTCCAGGGCTGCTGTAGCATCATCACCTTCATCCTCGACGATCATGTTGTGCATGATCACACAACATGTGATCACCTCCCACGAGGTCTCCGGATCCCATTGTTTTGCATGTCCACGAACAACTGCTAAACGGGCCTGACGAACTCCAAATGCTCTCTGGGCATCCTTTCTAGCTGCTTCTTGTCTTTGAGCAAAGTGAGCCTTTTTTTCTGGCCAACTGGGTTTGAGATGGTCCTGGCAAAGGTAGCCCATGGAGGATAGATACCGTCAACCAGATAGTAGCTCATGTTGTACTCATCTCCATTGACAGTATAGTGACAAGGAGGAGCTTTTCCTTCAGTCAGCCTCGCAAACAACGACGATCGTTGTAGCACATTGATGTCATTGCGAGACTCGGCATGCCAAAGAAACCGTGCCAAATCCAAAGATCTTGTGATACAACTGCTTCAAGAATGATGGTGAGTTTCTTAACATGACCATGATATTGCCATTGTAAAGCCTTCGGGCAGTTCTTCCATTTTCAATGCATGCAATCAAGAGATCCAAGTAAACCTGGCCACCCTCTTGCTTCTGAGATTGCTAGGAGCCTTTTCGTGTCTGCCACAGTATGTTCTCTCAGGTACTGAGGTCCGAACACCTCAACCACGGTAGTTGCAAACTTGACCATGGCATCTCCGCATGTGCTCTCACACATCCGTAGGTACTCATGCCATGGATCAGCGACCGTGCCATTGCTACCTCTTGAGCACTGCGTTGGATTTCCCCGAAGAGGAGAGGATGATGCAGCAAAGTAGCGTAAGTATTTCCCTCAGTTTTAGAGAACCAAGGTATCAATCCAGTAGGAGACCACGCACAAGTCCCTCGTACCTACACAAAACGATAGCAACTCGCAACCAACGCTTAGGGGTTGTCAATCCCTTCACGGTCACTTACGAGAGTGAGATCTGATAGATAATATTTTTGGTATTTTTGATAGATAGATGCAAAGTAAAAAAGTAAAAGGCAAAGTAAAAAAAGCAAGTAAATAAAGTGATAGAGATTGATATGATGAGAATAGACCCGGGGGCCATAAGTTTCACTAGTGGCTTCTCTCGAGAGCATAAGTATTCTACGGTGGGTGAACAAATTACTGTTGAGCAATTGACAAAATTGAGCATAGTTATGAGTATATCTAGGCAATGATCATGTATATAGGCATCACGTCCAAAACAAGTAGATCGAAACGATTCTGCATCTACTACTATTACTCCACTCATCGACCGCTATCCAGCATGCATCTAGAGTATTAAGTAAAAACAGAGTAACGCCTTAAGCAAGATGACATGATGTAGAGGGATAAATTCATGCAATATGATAAAAAAACCCATCTTGTTATCCTCGATGGCAACAATACAATACGTGCCTTGCAACCCTTTCTGTCACTGGGTAAGGACACCGCAAGATTGAACCCAAAGCTAAGCACTTCTCCCATTGCAAGAACTACCAATCTAGTTGGCCAAACCAAAAAGGATAATTCGAAGAGACATGCAAAGATAACTCAATCATACATAAAAGAATTCAGAGGAGAATCAAATATTTTCCATAGATAATACTGGATCATAAAACCACAATTCATCGGTCTCAACAAACACACCGCAAAAAGAAGATTACATCGAATAGATCTCCACGAGAGAGGGGGAGAACATTGTATTGAGATCCAAAAAGAGAGAATAAGCCATCTAGCTACTAGCTATGGACCCGAAGGTCTGAAGTAAACTACTCACACTTCATCGGAGGGGCTATGGTGATGATGTAGAAGCCCTCCGTGGTGGATGCCCCCTCCGGCAGACCTCCGAAACAGGCCCCAAGATGGGATCTCATGGATATAGAAGGTTGCGGCGGTGGAATTAGGTTTTTGGCTCCTGTTCTGATCGTTCAGGGATACGTAGGTATATATAGGAGGAAGGAGTACGTTGGTGGAGCGTCGAGGGCCCACGAGGTAGGGGGCGCGCCCATGGGGGGGGCGCCCTCCACCCTCGTGACTGCCTCTGGCACTGCTTGGAGTAGGGTCCAAGTCTCCTGGATCATGTTCGGTTGGAAAATCACGATCCCGAAGGTTTCATTCCGTTTGGACTCCGTTTGATATTCTGTTTCTTCGAAATACTGAAAAAGGCAGAAAACAACAATTCTGGGCTGGGCCTCCGGTTAATAGGTTAGTCCCAAAAGTAATATAAAATTGGAAAATAAAGCCCAATATAGTCCAAAACAGTAGATAAAGTAGCATGGAGCAATCAAAATTATAAATACGTTGGAGACGTATCAGCCATATGCAAGCATTCGGAGTGCGGCCATGCACTTCTGGTAACCAGAGAAGCCAATCGTTCCCACGATGTCCTTCTTCAAGATAATGTAGTCATCATAGGACGAGATGCCATTGTACAAACGATTGAAGACAGTCTTGCGCATCCGAAAACGTCAGCAAAAATGGTCAAGGAATAGTGCATCCGGGGCAAAGTAGTCACCATCAATGTCAAATATCGGTGCGGCTTGTTGCGGTAGAACACTCAATGACCCTTGATCAAGCCCTTGAAATTGAGAACATGCTCCTCCGCATGCTCCGCGTCTTCAAGGACCGCCTACATCATCGCCGTCTCATCAGAGTACTCCTCCTTGTCCAGTGAGCAGTTGGACGACTCAACATACTGATCGTATATGTATCCATATCGAAATCCATTGCTACAAAGAAGAAGGGGCAACTGTTTTCAGCTCTGATGATTCATCGAACAGTTGCCGAAAACGATAAAGGATGGTACCTGGCGGGGCGGTCGAAGGACAGGGGTTGAACAGAGACGGGGGAGAAGTGGTGGGGAGCCCTGCTGGATTGCCGGAGGCGTAGATTTCCGGCAGGGGTATGGCGTGGTGGCCGGGGTGGTGGAACGATGGCGACGGCGAGAGAGAAAGAAGGAAGGAGAAAGAATGGGGAGGATGGAGTCACGGGGTCGGGGAAGGGTTTTAGGTGGGCCTGGGGTATCGAATTCGTACATTTGTGTGTTCGTACTCCTGTAAAGCTCTTCCACTTTTGTCTCTGTTTTGTGGAAGAAATCCCGTTTGCACTGCCTCATGGACCGATACAGGACCGCATTGGATGGCTTCGGCAGTCCGAATGGTTGTCAAAGGTTTACGCGTTCGCCTTGGAGATGCCCTTTCAAAGAAGAGTGTACGTATGGCTACGTATGGGTGAGTCTAGTCTATGGTGGTGACTGAACAACTCTTCCTAGTTCTGTTCGAATATATGGAGATCCGTGTGCCCCAAAAATCCACATTGCCGGTCTAGAATCATCGTCAAACTTTCTAGCGCGCAACAAAACATTGACTAGATTAATCTGTTTAAGGAACATAGTCAGATTTGCCGGAAAAGAGAAGGAAGATGACATATGCTAGTAGATCAGATCAGTAAGAGCATCTCCAGTCGTTCGCCCCTGCAGGGGCTCAAATATCACCGCCTGGGGCGAACCGACGCTAAAATCAGCATGGGGTCGATTGGCTTCCCAGCCGCCGCCCCTAGGCGCCGCTTTCGGCCCACTTTTGGCGCAAATTTGCACACTTTTCAGCCCAATTTCTACATAAATTGGCCCGCTATCGGTGCAAATTGGCCCATATTCGCGTGCTTCGGCGCAAATTCAAGAGAAGCTATTTTTATCACATAGTTCATCACAGAAAATCAATAGAAATCAAATAGTTCAATACAAATTATATAGTTCAGCAAATAAAAACTCATATTCGTTCATACGCCAAGCTAGCCGTTGGCCTGGAGCCTCCATAGGTGCTCCATCAGATCTTGTTGTAGTTGTTGATGCACCAGTGGGTCTCCGATCTCTTGACACATTATTGAGGAATGCAGTCCAGGTTGCCGGTAGGTGATCATCAACTTGGGCAAGAGGACACTGCCGGTAATATGGTTCAGTGTCAAACACTGGCTCTTCCCGCTCGCTCTCAATGATCATGTTGTGCAAGATGACACAGCAAGTCATGATCTCCCACATTTGATCTTCCGACCAGGTCTGAGCGGGGTACTGGAAACAGCAAATCGAAATTGGAGCACACCAAATGCCCGCTCGACATCCTTCCTGCAAGCCTCCTGAACCTTCGCAAAGTGGGAGTTCTTGCCTCCTGGCACAGGGTTTAAGATAGTCTTCACAAATGTGGACCATCTCGAATAGATGCCATTTGCTAGGTAGTATCCCTTGTTGTAGTGCCGCCCATTGACCTCGAAGTTCACCGGAGGAGAATGACCTTCAACAAGCTTGGCAAAGACAGGGGAGCACTGCAGTACGTCGATGTCATTGTGAGTTCCTGGCATACCAAAGAAAGAGTGTCAAATCCAAAGGTCCTGTGTGGCCACTGCCTCAAGTACCACAATGCAACCGCCTTTGACGCCTTTGTACATCCCCTGCCAAGTAAATGGACAGTTTTTTCATTTCCAATGCATGCAGTCGATGCTTCCGAGCATCCTGGAAATCTTCTTACTGCATTCTGTGCTGGGATCCGAGCAGTGTCTTCAGCATTGGGTGATCGCAAGTATTGCGGTCCAAACACTGTCCACCACTACACTGCAGAACTTGTAGAAACACTCAATGGTCATGGACTCGGTGGCCATGCGCCCATAGTCGTCGAGTGAATCACCGGGAGCTTTGTATGCAAGCATCCTCATAACTGACGTGCACTTCTGGATTGAGGTGAATCCAAGTGTACCGGTGCAATCCTTCTTGCACTGAAGTAGCTGTCGAACTCCCGGATGGAATTCACAATCCCGAGGAAAAGCTTTCAGCTCATCCGATAATGGCGCCGAAATACTTTGTCGCCGCGTCGGTGAAGTAGTCGGAGTATAGCATGCAATAACCATTCAGTCGATACCGGTTCTTTGCTTTCAGCCACCCCGGTGCTGAGCCACCTTGCCGCGGCTTTGCATTGCTCGCGAGAAGGCCGGCCAGGGCGGTGAGGACCATGAGATGCTCTTCGTCCTAGAAGTTCGCATCGGCTTCCTCCTCCAGCAGCGTCACGAGCGCCTCCTCGTTGTCCGAGTCCATCGCCGAGCAGACAAATCGTCGAACACCTGGCGGGCGTGGTGGGCGTACAGCCGTCGTATCCCACCCTGCATGGCCGGAGCACCGGAAAACTCGCCCACGAAGGTGGTGGAGAGGTCGCCACGGCGAAACCCTCTCTTTTTTCCGGCAGGAAATGGCCTATCTAGCGGTGGTGCCGGGTGGGCGGCGCCTGGATCGGCAAGGCGGCGGGAGGGCGTGCACACGAGGGAGGCAATCTGGACGTGCAAGACGACTTTTCGCCTGACAGTGTGGCCCAAACGTGGTTTTCCCTTTCGTTGGAGCGCCCAAGCGCCCCAGTGCGCTGGGTTCGGTCTGGGATCGTCGGTCCCAAAAACGAGCCGAGCCGACGGATTTCGACGTCTAGGAGATGCGACTGAGTTTTTTTTCGATGTCGGCGTAAAAAAATCGCCCTGAGGGGCCTGTTGGGGGCGCGGTTGGAGATTCTCTAAGCCCTTGTCACGATGACCAGCGATTCGGTGGCTGGCTAGAAAGGACCCGATCGAGAATGGCCGCGGCGTACAGGCCGTGGAGGTGGAGCTACGGCGGCCGGCCCGGCTGGGGTACGTGCATCCGGCGGGCGCGCGGGAGCCCCTAGTCGGCGCCTTCAGCGCCGATTAGGTAACCTGGCGCCTACACGTTCCTTCGTTGGGCCGGTTTCGAAGTTGGCCCATTCCACTACAGGCAGCACAACAAAAATTCATTAATAGCGCAAAAAACAGCTCTGATGAGGATTTGATCCCACGACCTCCACCTCGGTTGCGTGTTGCCCAACCACTGGCCAAACATGCTGTAATGAATTCTTAGGGCGCAAACAGTTTAAGAAGTAAGTATAGCCACACTATTTACTGCATATAGAAATTTGAAAAAACATGTTTTTTGAAAATAAATTTGAAGAAAATTTGAAAGTTCAAGATTTCAGAACAAACTATGAATTCAAAGAATTTTCATGAATTAGAAAAAAATCAACGATTTCAAAACAGTTCACAAACTTGGAAAAAGGTTCATCAATTTTGAAACCAAGTTCATCGACTTTTGAAAAAAGTTCATCTTTTTTAAAAACATATATTCAATTTTCAAAAAAGTTCATAAGTTTTGAAAAGGTTCATAGATTTCGAAAAGAGTTTGTAAATTTTCAAGAAAAGTTCACAAACTTGAAAAAAAGTTCATCAATTTTCAAACAAAAAGTTCATCAATTTTGAAAAAAGTTCATGGATTTTCAGAAAAGAAACTATCAATTTTGAAAAACTTCATTGAATTTGAAAAAGATCATTGAATTTCAAAAAGTTCATCCAGTTTTAAAAATAAGTTCATGGATTTTTGAAAAAAAATTCATCAAAGTTTTAAAAAGTTCACAAAATTTGAAAACAGTTCATGGATTTTTGAAAAAAGTTCAACAAAGTTTTAAAAAGTTCACACAATTTGAAAATAGTTCATGGGTTTTTGAAAAACGTTCGTTGATTTGGAAGGAAATGTTCATTAATTTACAATCACGCATTTAAGAAAAAGAAAAAGAAAAAAGAAATAGAAAAAGAAAACTCGAACTGGAGAAAGAATAAGAAGAACGCAAGAAGATGTTGTGCGTGAGCTAGGGCTGGCCGTAGTGGTTAAGCGCCGTGCGCTGTGAAGGTGTAGGTCTCCGGTTCGATTCGCGCAGTGTCCCTATTTTGCGCTTTTTAAAAAGCAGAAGCAAAACGCTAACTGTTTTAATGGGCCGGCCCAGCTAGCACCGCTGCACGCGCCGGTTTGCGAAAACAACTAAAACTGGCGCCTGTTTCCATCTCTCTGCCCCTCGAGTTAGGGTTTCTCTTCCCTCGGCGGCGACTTGAGCGCCACCGTAGGGTTTCGTCTACCCTCCCTCTACTTTGTGCCGGCCACCTTCATCTAGATCGCAGGCTCTGCACTGCAGGTTTGGGCGGGTTGGTTTCGGTGTAGAGGCTGCTAGGGTTTTACCAAGGCACTCGATTGAATCTTATCTCGGGTCAGAGAATACAAGGATGGATACAAGAGCTTCGAGTTCCAGAACAGAGCAGGACTTGGAGGCGATGATGAATGAGTTAGGCCTCCAGGAGGAGGACATGTATGATGTGGTGGTTGAAAAGGAAGATCCGCTGCCGCCGGCGGCGACTCGGTGGATGGCCATAGCACGTGTCCACACGGAGAAAAGCTATAGTCAGTACGGTTTCTTCAAGACCATGCGAGCTGCGTGGGATCTAGCCAAGCCAGTACAAATTCGGCCGCTTGAGGAGAATCTTTATACTTTGCAATTCGAGTGCCTAGGCGACTGGGAGCGTGCCATGGATGAAGGCCCCTGGAATTACAAGGGCAACGCAGTGATCTTGGCAGAATACGATGGTTTCACAAAACCATCGCTGATCAAGCTTGACACAATGGACATTTGGATGCAGATCCACGATCTCCCGGAGGGTTTTTATCCACTGATCAAACCCCTAGCAAGGAAAGTGGGCGAATTCATATATGCAGAACCCAAACCCCAGGACTTTGAGGGGATTTTTTTTCAGAGTTAGGGTTGGCATTAATGTGTTTAAGCCTCTCAAAAACACTGTCAGCCTGGTGCACGAAGGGAAGAGGCAGATTTTCAAGGTTAAATACGAGAGGCTTCCAGATTGGTGTGCTGTGTGTGGACATCTGGGGCATCAGTACAAGGAACATGGAGATGGAATTCATGCGAAATCAGCGCTCGTTTTTAGAGATCTGCGTGCAGAGTGGTTTAGAGGTGCAGGGCCGGGTCTCGGGCAGAATCGCTACGGCGGGAGAGGCAATCGTGGAGGCCGCAGAAGAGGTGCTGGGAGATCTGGACAGGGGGGAATAAGCACTGAACATGAAGAATACTCTGAACCGGTGGCTGAGCGAGAGGAGCCCATGATGAATGCTGAAGGTAACCGAAAAAGATCCCAGGCAGACAGTGAGGGAAAGCTCTAGGAGGTACACCCCCAGGCACAGGTGGTGCCTGCTGGAGCGAACAATTCGCCGGCGACGACCCAGCTCCTATTAACTGCACCCCCACCCCCATCAGCCCGTCCTCAAAGCAAGATCTGAAGCGAACAAAGACTGGAACTGTGTCGGAAAAGGTGACGAAGAATGTGATCGAGCGCAAGAACCAAGACCCAAGAACGGCGTCCTCCACCTCGCAGGGTGGCCGGACGCAATGAATACCATATGTTGGAACTGTCGTGGCGCGGGCAACGCTGCGACAGTCAACGAGCTTCGCGAGCTAGCGAAGAAATTTGCCCACCCTATTCTCTGTATTGTAGAAACTCAAATAGAAAGAGGTAGGGTAGAAGCACTTGCAGGAACTTTGGGTTATGACAATTGTTTTGCTATAGATAGTCAGGGTAGAAGTGGAGGAATAGGAATCTTTTGGAACAATCCAATAAAAATTGATATTTTGGGTTACTCGGTTTACCACATTGACTGCTCAGTTCTTGATCCCGGTACGGACCCTTGGAGGCTAACGTGTGTATATGGAGTGGCTCAAACACATCTCCGGCACCAGACGTGGACGGTGTTAAAAAACATAAGCTCTTTGGGCACTTTACCTTGGCTATGCCTAGGGGATTTCAACGAAGTATTGCGTCCGGATGATCATGAAGGTATAGGACAACGCAGCAATGCACAAATACAGGGATTCAGGGATACAATTGATGTATGCATGTTGATGGACTTGGGATACAAGGGGCGCTTTTGGACCTTTAAGAAAAAAGTTGTGGGAGGAACCTTTACAAGAGTCAGACTGGATAGGGCTTTGGGATCAGCAGAGTGGAGTGCACAATTCCCACGGGCTAGTCTGTCTCACCTTACAACAGCAAATTCAGATCATTGCCCCATTTTATTGGAAATCAATGATCAAGAAAGACAACCCCATCGTGTTTTCAGGTATGAAACCATGTGGGAAACGCATGAAACGTGGCGTGATACTATCCTGGAGAGGTGGGCAGCCAAGCACACCGGAAATACAGTTGAGCATATGAGGCAGAAGCTAACAGATTTGGCTACCGATCTATCTAGATGGAATAATGACACTTTTGGCAGTGTTAGAAAGGAGATTAAATCACTCAAGCTTGAATTAGAGAGGTTGAGGGGAGCGACAGGAAGGGCAGGTCTGTCACATGCAGAGATCAAGATCAATGATAAATTGGTTGAACTATACCATAGAGAAGAACTAATGTGGCGACAAAGATCGAGAATTGAATGGTTAGCGGCCGGTGACAAGAACACAATTTTTTTCACCTCAGAGCTAGTATACGGAGGAAGAAGAATATGGTGAAGGCGTTGGCCAACTCTCTTGGTGTCCTCATTGATGACCCGACTGATCTCAGGGAGATGGTCAATGATTTTTATCAGAGTCTATACACGTCAGAGGGGGTACATGGAGTCGGCGACGTTCTGGTGCATGTACCACAGAAAGTCACTGCGGGGATGAATGACATTTTATGTGCTCCATATACAAATGAGGAGGTAAAAGTTGCTCTCTTCCAAATGTTCCCAACAAAGGCACCCGGCCCGGATGGCTTCCCGGCACCTTTTTGTCAACGTCATTGGTCGTTATGTGGAGAGGAGATTACTAGAGCTGTTCTCAGAATCGTCAGAGGAGAGAAGAGTGCGGAGTGCATAAACAACACAGTTCTGGTGTTAATACCGAAGGTAATGAACCCAACCCAACTCTCTCAATTCAGACCTATAAGCTTATGCAACTTTCTATACAAGATTGCTTCCAAGGTGGTTGCAAACAGGCTTAAGCAGATCCTACCAGACATAATCTCTGAGGAACAGTCAGCCTTTGTCCCGGGAAGGCTCATAACTGACAATATTATATGTGCGTATGAGTGCTTGCATTTTATGAAGAGGTCAAAGGCAAAAGCAAACAGCTCCTGTGCGCTTAAACTTGATATGATGAAAGCTTACGACCGTTTGGAGTGGTCGTACCTAAAGGCTATCATGGAAAAGCTTGGCTTTGCTCCTGCGTGGATTGATATTGTGATGAACATGGTTTCTTCCGTATCCTTCTAAGTCCTTTTTAATGGAGAGAAACTTGACCAGTTCAAGCCGTCAAGAGGTATTCGACAGGGAGATCCTATTTCCCCTTACTTGTTTTTTATTGCAGCGGAGGGCCTTTCGTGCCTATTAAAATCCAGTTCTCAGTCATCAGTGCTTGGAGGAATCAAGGTGGCAACCACAGCTCCGGCTGTTAACCATCTTCTGTTTGCGGATGACAGCCTGCTGTTTTTCAAGGCAAGTGTTGAGGGTGCGAATGCGGTATCAAACCTGCTGAGTACATATTGTGGAGCTTCCGGTCAGAGAGTAAACAATGAGAATTCTTCTATCTTTTTTTAGTAGAGGGCGCCCTCAGGTGGTTCGAGACAGTGTTAAACAGGCTGTCAATGTGCACAAGGAGTCTTTGAGTGATAAATATCTGGGCATGCCAACTGATGTGGGACACTCAAAGAATGGAACGTTCAAGTACCTACGTGATTGTGTGTGGGAGAAGGTCAAGGGGTGGATGGAAAAGCTACTTTCAGCAGCGGGAAAAGAAGTATTGATCAAGTCGGTTTCCCAAGCAATCCCCGTCTACTCAATGGCTTGTTTCAGACTGCCTAGAGGTCTTTGTGAGAATGTCACTTCCATTATAAGGCAATTCTGGTGGGGCAGCAAACAGGGACGGCGGAAACCAGCTTGGGTCTCATGGGAAATAATGACTCGACCAAAGCATATGGGAGGACTGGGATTCCGAGACCTCGAGATCTTTAACCTAGCACTTTTGGCCAGACAAGCGTGGAGGCTTTTGAACAATCCTGATACACTTACCTCTGCGATCTTGAAGGCTGCATATTTTCCGGATTGTGATATTATCCAGGCTGAGCTGGGAACGCATCCATCACAGATTTGGCATGCTATCTTGGACGGGAGGGAAGATACGGAGGATAGGGACCGGGGAAGATACACTCATATGGGAGCATAATTGGATACCGAGGCATGATATACTTCGGCCGATTACATCCCTTGTTAATGATCCACCAACGCGGGTTCATGAACTGATAGATCAAACCACTTCGTCTTGGAGGGAGGATCTAGTTCGAACAGTTTTCATACCACTTGACGCTGAAGAGATTCTCAAAATACCCGTGTGTACAAAGAAAGTTGATGACTTTTGGGCCTGGAGTAAGGAGAGTAGAGGCAACTTCACTGTTCGGTCTGCTTATAGAATGATACAGAACACCAAGATGATGAGAGAAAGCTGGTTGTATCAAACAGAAGGCCCATCGAGTGTTGCTGAGAGCAATGGCTGGACTTCGCTATGGCGCACACAGGTCCCAAGCAAAATTCGAGTGTTCCTCTGGCGGCTAGCAAGGGAATCAGTGCCCACTAACGATCTCCTTCACCATCGCAATATGGCTGACTCGCCGGCATGCCGTTTGTGTGGAGCGGCCGACTCATGGAGGCATGCACTGTTGGACTGCAATATGGCAAGAAGTATCTGGGCCTTAGCACCTGAAGCGCTGGTGGAAGTTATGAGTACTAATTCTGATCCAAATGCAAGAAGTTGGTTGTTTAATATGCAAAGCCTGTTGAACCATGCGGATTTCACCCGTCTGGGAGTCACTCTTTGGGCAAGTTGGAGTTCTAGAAGAAAAGTGATATATGAGGACATACACCAGACCCCATATTCGACCAATGCATTTGTGAACTCCTTCATCAGTGATATGGATGTGTTGGTACAGCCTCGAGGTGTGCAAGTGGCAGCCCAGCCGAGACCCACACGCTGGATAGCTCCCCCAGAGAACTTGGTGAAAATCAATGTAGATGCGGCAACTGGGAGGAGCAGGAATGGCGGCACTGTCGCAGCAATCTGCAGAGACCACGATGGCCTTTTCTTGGGGCGCCTCCACTGTCACTTTTACCGGAACCGCTGACCCTACGACGCTGGAAGCTCTTGCGGTCCGTGAAGGACAAGCATTGGCTGATGACTTATACGAACGCAGCATCTTCGTTGCTTCTGACTGCAAGACCGTTATTGATGATATCCAGGAGGGAAGTGCGGCTAGTTATGGAGCTATAATCAGAGAGATAGTTGATCGATCTAGTTCTTTTTTAATTTGCTCTTTTGGTCATGAGTTTAGGATCTCGAATACCGAGGCTCACAATTTAGCAAAGCATGCAATATCACTTGGGGTTGGCCGCCGTGTGTGGTTAGGCAATCCGAGTGATCTCTCGTTCGTCCCTGTAAACATTGTGACGAGTTAAATAAAAGCTTTGCGAGGTTGTCTCAAAAAAATAAAGCTAAAACCGGCGCCTGCAACGCCAAATAGAAAATGCCCGAGCTAGCTGCGGGTTGAATTTTGTCTTCTTTTTTTTCCTCCAGGAATCGCCAGAGCGTACAAACACATTATATAATAGGCCGATCAATCGAGCTTGGGTGTACGTGTTCGGGTCGGCCTTGAACGGTTCTGATTGTGTCGCTGTGTGTATTCGACATCTTGTTTCCACGACAGGTTGTTGAAATGGTATTGTATTTGGAAACTGCCGCACAATCACCCTCGAAGATCACGGGCTTATAATTATGAATCTTTTCTTTTTCAAGCCAATTACAATTATGAATCAATATGTTTACGACTACTACATGCCTCCCTAAATGGGAAGGCCCGCCAACCAACCTGTAATTGGATGGTTAGAGGGACAGTGGTGTCCCCAAGCCACCAGATTCAAGTCTCTCGAAGGTTTTCTCGCTAGGGCGTGTGTTCTTTTCTGCCACGCATCAACTGCACGTGCATGTCCCATTCTGCAGTTTGTCCTTGTTTCTTATTACTTTATTTATATTTCTGAAATGTTTACTACTTCCTCCGTCCGGAAATACCTGTCCTACAAATGAATGTATCTAGATTTCCGGACAGAGGGAGTATATGAAAAAATAGTTTCCCATGTTTTCGAAATGTTACTACACACTAAAAATTACCATGAAATGTCAAAATTTGTTCACGCAATAAAAAACATTTACACACCATTTAGAAGAAAAGGTTTGTAACATTTAAAAATGTTCATAAGTACGGAAATGTTATTCATGACATTTTTAGGAGATTTCCATGTAATGTAAAATTTTATTCACGCACTTTTTAAAAGAATACTAGTCAAAAAATGTTCATTACATTTACAAACTTTTAGCACATTTAGAAAAATGTCCATGACATAATTTTATTTTATTTTTGATGTAAAAACGTTATGAAATACAAAAAAATGTTTTTATCATTTTAAAGATTGTTCGTAATACATAAAAATGTTGACATGTTTAAAAAATCATGAAAAAGATAAAAAAATCTAACATGTATCCATAAAATATTCCATGTGTGTTATGAAAAATATGTCAAAGTTTCTTTGAAAATATTTAGCAAAAAAAATTTTAGCTGGTACTTCAAATTTTGTCGATGTCTATATTAGAATGTCCGTACTTTAAAATTTGTTCATCAAAATATATAAATTTCTTCACGCAATTTTGAAAAAATGTTAATAATATGTAAAAATAATATTCCTACACAAAAACTCTCTGAGCTACAAATTCCATGGATATGAAAATCAAAACTAAGAAAAAAAATAAAGAACTAGAAAGGAAAACGAAAGGAAAAATAACAAGCCATAAACAAAGATATGTGGACGTGTATTTGGTTACATGACCAATCAATAGGAAGTCAGAAACATATGAGTTGAAGTACAGAGTGTACTACTATGAATATGTGCCTTTATTTTCAATTGTTCGTTAACTAACCGATTTGTTCCAGATAATATTGATCTGAATTATAATATTTGCTAACTGAACTGTAATAAAAAATATTCATACTTTTATAATAGATGTTCTTAAAAATATAAAACATGATTTTGCATAATATTGGAAAACATGTTCATGACATATGGAAAAACGTTTCTACACAAAACATAAAACTGAAAAAAAAAACAGAAAACTTCCTTTTGAGAACTTCTACAAAGGTCATCGTGTATTTTCCAAGTTAGTCATCATGCATTTTAGAAAAATGTTTCGTCACATATTTAGAAAAAGGTCACCATGTATTTTACATACATTCATTGTGCATTTCAAAAAATGTTCTTTGCGATGTAAAAAAAATGTTCATCGTGTCATGATTCAGACCGGTTCGACTGGTACTTTAAGTAAATCCTTATTTTTATAAAACATGCATCATCTTTAAAAAAACATTTGCGAGCGCCTTTTATTTAGATGGATACTTTTCTAAATACAGACCACTTTTAAAACACCTGACCATTTTTGGAAATACACAAACCTTTATTTATGTGAACAATAAGAACACATGAAAACTTGATGAGTATATTATCCAAATATGTTTTCTAGAACATTTCTAAAAATACATAAGCCATACCAAAAAATGTTAAAAAAGGAAAAAGAACTCGGTGCCCAACCAGCTTTTGGTGCCCTCCACTTCTTCCTACGTTGCATGATCGGATCCCGCCTAAGTGGGTGCAGTAACTTTTGCTTCACCGGAAGAAGCTCCAAGTCAGAAATATAAATGTTGATGAAACACAGGGTCGAATGTGGCCTTTCTTCGAACCCAGCATAATGACCATATTGACCAGTGTTACTATGGCTTTGATGAACTGTTCTTCATTGGTTGATCCCTGTAGTTCAACCAACCAAAGACGAGCATATGCTGGACAAGCTCCTCATCCACCATGGCCCCAACACACTTCGCCATGTGACAATCTATAAAGGCATGTTTCCAAGTGTCCACAGCCCCATTGTAGATCGTACATACATTCAGTGGCGTAGCTAGGGGGTGGCCAGGGTGGTCCATGGACCATCCTGAGATTACCCCATATCCTATATATTATAGCAATAAATAAATAAAATCTAATATGAATAATTAAATACAAATGGAAGTTCTACTATTGGACCACCCTGGATTATTAAGCTAGCTACGCTACTGCATACATTTGTTTCCGTAGCGCGCCTAGCTTGTACACTGGAACGAGTGCGCCTTGCACTGCTGACTTGGCCCATAGTGGGGCGCTTATATGTAGATGGACCATGTAAAACCTCATCCCTCATGGTCAAGGAGGTTGTGAAGCCTCACGAACCACAGTTGCTCCCAGAGGCGACCCCGTGGCTAGACCTAAAGCCCCACCTGCTGGGTATTGTAAGGTTCATGTTGATGCAGGGGTGCACTTTGCTAGTCGGGGTGCAGCCGTTGCTGTATGCAGGGATGGCGCGGGAAGGTATATGGGCAGCTCAGCCCTAGTCATAGAGGGGATGCATGATCCATCTATGTTGGAGGTGATAGCATGCAGGGAAGCGCTGGCTCTAGCGGCTGACCTAAATATTAATAATTTGGTGATAGCTTCTGATTCGAAGCAAGCGGTGAATGACATCAACAATGAGGCGATGGGTAGTAGTGGTGCAATAATCAGAGAGATCAAGTCTAGGTCTTTGCTTTTTAATTGTAATTTTACTTACGAAAGTCGTGCTGCTAATTATGAAGCACATGCTTTAGCCAAACATTCTCGTAGGCTACAGCACGTTGTCATGTATGGTTTGACCAACCTCATGACCAAAATTGTATCCCACTTTCTGTGGCTTTTGATGAATAAATTTGGTCGTCCCCCTAAAAAAATCATAACCGAAATTAGAGTTTATTTTTGCGGGAAAACTTCCGATCTATTCATCTTCAATCAGAGTTAATGGGCACCTTTGCAAAGGTCACTTCCACCTTCTCTCGTGCTGACAAGGAAACACTGCATGTTCGTCACTTGTCACAACCTGAGATTTTCCGTTTTTTTCCATAGATATGTTTTTTCAAAATGTTTAATCTCTTGAACTATGCGTACAATTTACAGACCTTTTTCATCATTCGATTTCTCGCGTCAAGATCTTTGAAACTAGATCTCATGGCAATAGGTTTCGACAAACAATTTTCATGAACAAATCAGAAATAAAAAAAATGAAATCAAAAAATTGGAAGACTAAAGCATGGTTGTGTTCTTTTTCCTTTTTTCGAGAAGCACAATTATATTAAACTGTGCTTCTCGTGAAAGGACATGTTGCGCTTCTCGCGGAAGCACAACTATGTGATTTTTCCTTTTCAGGAAGCACAAATGTGCTTTTCGCAAAAAGCGCTCCTTCCCGAAAAATTTCGGCAAAACCTAGGGAATATCAGTCAAAAACCATATAGTGGACCCCCACCAAAAAAATAAATAAAATAAAACCACATAAACCCGAAAACGCTTGTAGAAAAAAATCCCGAAGGTGCACCAGAGCGTGAACGTGGCAGCGTCTGGGTGAACGACTTGGCACATTCCAGAGGCGAGAAAAGTTACCGCTGCGATTGCCCCCAAAGTGGTACCCGTCAGCTAGCTACTCCCACATAAAACCAAAGCCCACACAATTTGTCCGCCAGGCCGAATGACTGCATTGTCCTTGTAATTTGTAAAACTTGCTCATATCATTTCAAAAAAAGAAAATTTGTTCATCACATTTAAAAATTTGTTCATGTAGTGTGAAAATTTGCACGATTCAAGAACATGTTTCACATATATTAAAAAATTGTTCAACGTGTATACTAAAAATGTACAAGTGTATTCTTTTAAAGTTTTCAATGTGTGTTTGAATTATTATTTTTCCATATATTTCAAAACAATGTTCAAGATGTATAAAAAAAACTGTTTGACTTATACTATAAAATTCACCAAGTATTTTAAAAATGTTTAATATATATCAGAATTTTTTTAAGAATGTATAAGAATAAAGTACAAAGTGTATTTGAAAAATGTTCCACGTCTATTTGAGAAAATATGCATCATCATGTATTAAAAAACGTTCAAGGTATATCTAAAAAATGTTTCACATGCACTAAAGAGAATTAACGTGTATTCAGAAAATGTTTAACAAATAGTTTTTCAAACATCTATTTAAAAAATATTAAACATGTACCTAAAATAAGCCAGCGTGTATGCGTAAAATATACAAGGTGTATTAAAAAAACTCCACATGTAATTAACAATGAATAAAAAATTTAAAGGCAGAAAAAAAGTGAAACCCGAATAAGAAAACCATAAGAAAAATGTACTTAAAAAAGCCCAAAAGAAACCGTTACAAACCAATAGAAAAACAAAAAAAAACGCTTTCCAAATTTATTCACATGGATCCATAAAACCTTTTCAATGGGGCGTGCTACGCGTCGGCGGACGGATTAAAAGATCTGCCGCCATGCGAGGCGTCCGATTCTGTGACGCGAGCGTCAGTTCCTCTTCTCTAATTCCTGCAACAATACCTTTGCTGCGAAACTTCCTCTACTCTAATTTCCTGCAAGAGTTATTTACACAAAACCACAACTTCAGGGTAACTTATAGCACTTTACCACAATTTTTAAGTTTTTTAACAAAAAACCACAACTTCAGATCAACTTATAACACTTTACCACAACTTTTGGGTTTTTTAACACAAAACCACAACTTCTGAACTAATTCTCGACATTGAGCCCAAATCTATCATTTAAGTTCTTTTAATAGACAATCTGATTAATTAGGCCTACATGTTACAATCTAAGCAGGAAAATGGTGGCATGTGAGCATCTCCTATGTGGCCTACCATTTCCTCCTCTTGCTATCCCGTACCGGCGCTATGAACTCCATCGACGCATTGAGCAGGGAGCTAGGTGTTGTTGGGGTGGTCAAAATTCAGCCACATGACGATCACTCTGAGCGTCTTCAATGGCGAGGTTCCTAGTGTCGCAAAGTCGTGCCCGCATGTCATTGTCGTTGGCGACGAAATTCCAAATGATCTCGATGTCGTAATCAGTGAGGATGAGCACGTTGCAGTGGTCATGAAGCACGAGGTGGCAGCCCTGGTTGTGCACAACGTGGCAGCACGGATGTGCTGGCAGCGCCCGTCCGGACTACGGCATGGTCGGGCAGGGTGCATGAACTAGACAGAGAGGTCCTGGGGAGGAATGTGAGTCTCTACGACCGCGGAGCACAAGGCAGCAGCCTTGTCTATGCACAATGCGATATAGTGCATGTGCTAGCTGCGGCTGTCCAGACGACAACATGGTTGGGGGAGTACGCCAGACGAAGAAGGTGAAGACAGTGGATTTTTATTATTTTAGGGGTAGATGGCGTAGAAGTTGCAGGTGAACTTGTCGTCGAGAAGACGACGATGTTGTATGCACACTGCTATGTTACACAAATTCAGTCAGCGCCACGTAGGAGGAAACTTGTCGCCTAGAGACTGACATGTGGGCCCAATCATTTAGATTGGCTGTTAAAGAAGTTGACCGATAGATTTGGGCTCAATGTTGAGAATTAATCCAACAGTTGTGGTTTTGTGTTAAAAAACTCAAAAGTTATGGTAAAGTGTTGTAAGTTGCCGTGAAGTTGTAGTTTTGTGTTAAAAAACTCAAATATTGTGGTAAAGTGTTATAAGTTATCCTGAAGTTGTGGTTTTGTGTAATTAACTCTTCCTGCAATAAGACCTTTGTCGCGAGACCTTCTCTTCTCTAATTTCTCGCAACAAGTCCCATGTTGCAAAACTTCTTCTTCTTTAATTTTTCTGCAACAAGACCCTTATTACAAAAACTACAAACACATCTCCGACCGCGCTTAACTTTCTGTAACAAGACCCTTGTTGTAAAAATTGCAACAACATCTCCGACCGCATCGCGCACTAACATAGTCGTATTTTGTTGCCGCTGTCCTACAACAATGTTGTTGTTGCAGAAACTTGGACTGGATGTGGACGTACTGTGTGGTGATACGGCTGCTGCTAGCACTGGTGTTGCCAGGATGCCGGTGAGGTTGATGGTGCTCCACACCGGCGTGCCGGATCTCGCCGGGTCCGTCGATTTGGTCGCCGGGAGGCGTTTGGCGGTGGAGATCCGGCATGGATGCGCTTACGACAACGACCTGCAGACGACACCGCTTAGTTTCGACGACCTATAGGCGGCGGCGCTCGACAATGATGACCTACAGGCAGGGGCGCTTGGCCTGGCTGCTGGTCGCGAGTGCTCGGTGTGCAATAGACCATTTGTTTCGATCAAGCCAACTGAAACAAAGGGGCAAGTTGCAAGAACTGTACTAGTATAGAGATTGCTACCGAGTCATTCGATCCAAATCAAATCCGACAGCTACGAAAAAGGTCGACGCACACACAAACATCCGTCGATTGATCGATAGTGTTTTCCTTTCCGAAAACTGTGTGATTGGGCCGGGCCACCAAGGGAAACCCATTGTTGCCAGGCTATCTTCAACTTCGTAGTAGGCGAGATAGAACTTTTGTGACATTTCATAACATGGAAATTCCTATATCACGCATTCTGCGTCAAATCGTCGTTGTTTTTTGCACGGGAGAATCCACCTATCGTTCCGATTGGGCCGGCCCATTCAACCGTTTCCAGCGTTTTTGGTTTTGGGAACCTTCTAGTGTTTCCCAGTCGGTTTTTGGGAACCTTAACCGGTTTTCCTTTTTTTGCCTTTTCTTTTTTCCGTTTTCCCGTTTTTTTCTTCTTGTTTTTCTTGTTTTCTATTTGTTGTTTCTTATTCAAGTTTATTTGTTTAAAGATCATCTTTCAAAAAAATTCGATAATTGTTCAGAATTTTCAAAAAAATTAAATGTTTTAAAAATAGTTTTCTTTTATAAATTCAAAAAATGTTATTTCAAAAATTATTTGGGAATTTCAAAAAATGTTTGCATATTAAAAAAACTATTCGGGAATTTCAAAAATGTTCTTGTTTTACAAAATATGTTTGAATGTTATTTATCCATTTTTGTACAATTTTCGAAAAATGATCATGTTTAAAAAAAATCAACTTTTAAAAATTGTTCACGTATCATTTTTTCAGGAGTTTCAAAAAATGTTCAGAAGTTAAAAAAATTGCGTTTTCAAATTTTGTTCAAGAATTTTAAAATATGTTCACGTTTTCAAAAAATGGAATTTCAAAAAGGTTTCTTTTTTTCTTGTTTCCTGTTTGTTTTTTATTTATCAAGTTTATTTGTTTAAATATATTTCAAAAAAATTCAAAATTTTTCAGAATTTTCAAAAAATATAAATGTTTCCAAAAATGTTCGTATTTTAGTTTTTCTTTCACAAATTCAAAAAATATTTGCATATTTCAAATTTTGTTCGGGGTGTCAAAAAATGTTCTTGTTTTACAAGATATGTTTGTATGTTATTTATCAATTTTTGTACAATTTTCAAGAAATGATCATGTTTAAAAAAATCTTCACAAATTTCAAAAATTGTTCACGTTTCATTTTTTCAGGAGTTTCAGAAAATGTTCACAAGTTTAAAAACTTGTGTTTTCAAATTTTGTTCAAATTTTTTAAAATATGTTTGCATTTTCAAGAAATTGGAATTTAAAAAATGTTCCTATTTAAAAAAATTGTTCGTGATTTTCAAAAAATGTTCCTGTTTGTTAAAAATCTTGTAGTTTTTCTGAAAAACTGTTCACAAGTATGGAAAGTGTTTGGTTCTCATAGAACTTTTCGTTTTTGAATAAAAATGCTTTCAAAATTCCTAAACTTTTCCGGATCTGTGCAGTTTGTTTGGCTCTTTATGTTTGATGCTCCTTCCTGTACAGATACGGTTGTTAGCTCAACTGGTAGGATGGCGTTGTGTATAACAGTGGATCCTATGTTTGATTCTGGGCGGCTGCAGATTTTTTGATTTTACAGTGCGCGTCCTGTGTCGTTCGCTACCTTTATGGGCCAGCCCAATCGAAAACCCGTCTGTGCGAAACCGCAGCAAATTGACGCAGAGTGCGTCACATAGGAGGTCCCCAATAACATTGCTATATGGACGATCCGCTCAAAAAAAAGTATATAAATATTTTTTAAACGCAATACAAACACATACGTGTACACATATACTCATTTCTATAAACACATTTACACACACCATGAGCACCTTGAGAGAATGAGTCGACAGTGATGAAGTCACTACATGCATTTCGTTATTGACAAGAACATCACCTTCCACTGAAAAATATCTCGTATATAAATGCTTTTTTTGAACATCAGTACAGACGCTAGCGTCCATACATACGTGCATACACCCATCCATATGAACACACACACGCATACCTTATCTCTATGAGCACCTCCGAGAGATTGAGCCGGCATGTCATCTTGAGATTTACGAAGTCATGATAGACGCCTCGTCGTCTACGGGAACGTCTACTCCACTGAAAGCGCATTGTAGGAAATCCTGAAATAAATTCAGAAATAATGTGAGCACCAGAACTTGAACCCTGATAGACTGGGGATACCACTGTCCCTCTAATCATTCAACTACAGATTGATTCACTCCTATATAAATGCTTGCACCCTGAAAATAACCCGACGGTGGACACAACCCCACGGTGAACACATATATACATTACGTGTATCTATTGCATAGATACGTTATGCGCTACGATGTCAACTTGTCAGCATCGGTCGACCACGAGAAAGTTCACGTACTTACCCTCGCTGGACGACGTCGACGTCCATCGCACGTTGCGGACCTGCGATTGCACGTTATGTGCCATCCATGCTCGACTCCGTGACTCCGTGTACGCCCACGTGCCGACGTGTGTACGCCGGGACCGGTGGCCTGTTCTACGACCGGCGGCTGCAAGGCCTGCGTTTCCACGCTTCGCAGCTCAGCATAATCATGGTCGATCACCACGTACGGTGCTTGCATTGACGAGGGAGTGTTTCTTGGACCGTTTGTCAGAGCATCTATAGCCGGACGTTTCAAACCATCTCTAATATGCTCACGGAAGTGTTCGGTGAACGACCGGTAAGGCAAGAGAAGAAAAGAAATGAGTCAACCGGAACCCTCGTATCATTCCTATCTATATGGCTGTCCGTGAAACCTCATATTAAGGACAAATATAGAAATGATATGAGGGCGTC
This sequence comes from Triticum dicoccoides, assembly GCF_002162155.2. Lineage (NCBI taxonomy): Eukaryota > Viridiplantae > Streptophyta > Magnoliopsida > Poales > Poaceae > Triticum > Triticum dicoccoides. Next base: position 503,454,020 of record NC_041389.1, read on the forward strand.
CAGACCACCTTTTTTTTTCTTTATTCCTCTTTATTTTCTTTCTCTTTATCTTCACCAGTCATGTGCAAGTGATTGGGCATATGAGAAAGAAAATAACGAGTGTGATTGCGCGCACAGACAAATATAGGGGTTCAAAATAGACACGCTTGATCACTGATCAGGCACGTCCGCAGATATTTGAGAGGTCAAATTAGAGAGTCGCTGTAGATGCTCTTAGTTTCTTCAGATTATTTCCTCTAGGATCGCTTGATGCCCAAAGCTACTATTTTCTCAGAGAAATTTAGAGAGAGTTTTATTTCGAGAACGGTGTTTTAGCTCCTAGGTGCATATGCACCCATTATGAAAATACATATTTCAAAAAATTAAAAAATTCGGAACAAAAACCCCACGTGTATATCCGGATATTTTATGTGCGTGCACAAGGTTTCGGTAAAAAACGACGTTTCTTGTGGCTTGTGTATCGGTGAAAAACGACGTTTCTTGTGGCTTGTGTAAAATGTCTTTTTTACACAAGCCACAAGAAACGTCGTTTTTCACCGAAACCTTGTGCATGCACATAAAATGTCCGGATATACACGTGGGATTTTTGTTTCGAATTTTTTAACTTTTCGAAATGTGTATTTCGACAATGGGTGCATATGCACCTAGGAGCCAAAGGCAATTACCGTTTTCTTTCTTCAGCCAGAGTAGTAAAAAAATTGTAGAAACTAAGGGCATCTCTAATGCTAACCTCTAAATCAGACATCGTATTCGTCCGCGAACTGGTGGGGATCAGTCCGTAGATAGTGATGCGATAGCCGGCCATCCTACCATGCCCGCATACCTTTCAAAACAAATTTGAACAAAGCCGACGAATTACATACAAACTAGATGATTTTCATCTAAATCGGAGCGCACTCATTATATTTTTTACATGTTTCATTAAAAAAGTGACCGGATCTAAACCTACTCTAAATCTATGACAGCACCCGACCTCCAAGTGCTTATTCCCCTCCGGCGTTGGCCGTGTCCATATCCGGGGGAGATGAGACCTGTGAAGTGAAGGTGTGCTCGCCGGTGAGGAAGAGCAGAACAAGGGACACGGACCGACCCACTTGGTACTCGAAGCCCCGCCGCCTCCCATGATCTAATTCTCCTTGTCGGAGTCCGCAATCTGTCTGTCGCATGTAGATGGACGTGGATGGGCGGCATACTCGCTGTGCGACCGGCGCCAACGAAGCGTTTTTGGTGGCCCGAAGGATGGTGTTCTCGTCCACGATCTCCAGCGACGCCTCCGCATCTGGCTGCGCCACGACCGCGTTGGGAGTGGCATGAGCGCACACAGCCTCGTAGAGCGCCTGCTGCTCGGTGGCGAAGTTGGGGTTCTTCACCATCATGGCCTTCACAGCCTCCTCGCTCGCGCGCTTGTAGTAGATGTGGCCCTCCGCTAGCCGGTGTGCTCGAGGAGGGAGAAGTTGTACCGCTGATCCTCTTGCATCTGTCGGAACGCCGACAACGATGGCAGCGTTGCCTGCTCTTCTGCCATGGCATCGTAGAAGTGCGTCTGCGCATTCTCCATGATCAAGCCCGCATGTACCGGTGCGGGCAAGGGTGCCGCGTCATCGTCGGAGCCCGTATCCATCGTCGGGTCATCGTTGGAGACCTCCTGGGAGTTGTGGGGTATGCCAACCTCTACCCTTCTGGCACGGTGGCCCTGCCAGCCGGGGGTTCGGGTGGCCACCTCATGCTTCTGCTACATCGAGAGGCTCTCCCACAACACGTTGCCACTCGCGGTCACGGTCATGGCGGATGTGGTCCACGGGTGGGGGATGAGGAGCGAACGTGTTGTGGCGCCGTTTGTGTTTGGAGTGGCCTCGTTTAAATACTGGATGCCGATGAGGCCAAGCGGCGGGTTGTGCCAATGTGGCACCGGATTTGGTTTCTCGACCGCCGTGCCTGTTTATTGAGAGCAGGCGGACCGATGGGCAAACTGTTTGAATGTGGTAGATATCCGCCCCGTCCTATCCAGTAACGCCTCTCCGGCATTAAACGGGCATGGATACCGAAGACACGGCGCAGGCGACACTCTTGGTCGGTGAGTCACTTCAATGGCGACATTAGTGAGAGGTCATGTCCCCACTGGGCCGACATCAACGCGGAGCTGGCGCTCTAGAGCGGCATGAATGTGGGGGCAACTACTTCAGGCAGGAAAGGGTGCGGGCGAGGGAGAGGGTTTTGGGTGGGTCCAAGGACTCGGAGCATGCGTGGCAGGGTTCGGACACCCACAAAGCCCCCGGATTCCTTCCGGTTTTGCAGAAATCCGACGCCCCGACCGATCTACCGACGTATGGAGTATCACGTTAGATGGCATATCACATTCTGACCATGCGACCGGACGGATGCAGGCAGTTTGACGGTCAGCATTCCAGATGCCTTAAGAAAGTCAGGAGTCAACAGCTCCTCAGAATCAGTGTGAATGCACGCACAGAGAAGAGTAGAGTGGTTATCCGACCTTATTACCTGATGAATAACAGAAAAAGTAAAGCTTAAATCTAGCTCACCAATTTTTGATAGAACCGATCACTGGCCACCGATGACCGTGAGTGGTGAAGAGAGTTTCAGAGATTGGTGATATCCAAGCAATTTGTCTCCATAAAATTGCTATGGACTAAAGTATATACATACGAAAACTCGCAGGGGCACACAGGTGCCCCGTAACCTGCAAAGTCATTGAATCTCGCAGGAAAGCACAAATTTTAAACCTTAGTTGCTGAAACTTACGATTTTGTCGGTGGTAAGTTTTGAAACATATGATTTTGTCAGTCGCTCGTATCAAGTTTCAGAAGTTGAAACTTGGCGAAATTTCTAAAAAATCATCAAAACATATTCAAAATGATCTCATTTGAAAGCGCATGTGACCGAAAACATGTATATACAAACGAAACTTAATTTAAACTTTTGTCAAAAGATATGGAAGATTAAAAGTCGAAAACCAAAAGAAAAAAGAGGGTTGCGTGGCCCCGCACCTACGCTACAAATCCTCCCCCACTAGTAGAAAACAGTGCATACGTTCGGGCCAGATAAGCCCATTAGTCCCGGTTCGGTCACGAACCGGTACCCATGGGCCCATTGGTCCCGGTTCATGAGGCCAAGGGCCTGCCCGGGCTCGTGGGGGCATTGGTCCCGGTTCGTCTGGGACCTTAGGTCTCGGTTGGTGGGGACAAACCGGGACCAATGGTCCTCGCTCCTGGCCCACCATCATTGGACCCAGTTCGTGGCATGAACCGGTACGAAAGGGTGACCTTTAGTCCCGGTTCGTGCCACGAACTGGGACCAATGAGTTGCCTATGTATACTCCTCGCCCGCGAGCAGAGCACTCCGACTGCTCTGTTTTTCTGGCCGGCGAGGGGAGAGCTTTGTGGTGCTCTAGCTCACCTCTTATGCACACGAGGTGTTATATGGAATGCCCGAGCCACACTACTTAAGCTTTCTTCTCTCCAAGCTCGACCTCCAAGATTCATTTTTCTCAATATTTGTCTAGGTTTAGCGGTCCGTCACGTCCCGTCCCCGTCTTCTCCGTCGTCGATCGCCCGCGCCGATCTCATCGCCGGCACCACCGTGGTGAGCCTCTTGTTCTTATCTTCTTTCTGAAAGGAAAAAAATTCTTACTTGTATGTTTATATAGATACTTGTATATTTTTCTTAATTTTATTATTACTTTTTATTATTTAGTGCGATGGTTTTGGTATCCGCCTCCGTCAGCCCTCGTCTTGTCTATGATTCGGATGTGGTATATATTATCTTTATAACTATTTAGTTCATTTATTGTTTATGACAATTATGTCGACCAACGTGACAGAGTTTATTTATCTAGGAGGTATGTGAACCAGAAATTCCAACCGACCATATCGTCGAGAGGTTAAATTTAGTTGAAAAAGAAAACAATTTTTTGAAGGAAAAACTAAAAAAAATTGAGGAGGAGAAGATGATATTGGAGTTGCATGTTGCGGATGTCGTCGATGATCACAAGATCAAGATGGATGCAATGCGCTTGAAGATTAGAAAGATTAAAAAATATGCCATTCATACCGAGGCTTGGTATCATTATACTGTTGGATCAATTGTTACCTTGGTTGCGATTATGATCGCATTTGTTTTCGCATTGAAATGTTTTACATAGTTTCAATGTATGGTTTAATTAATTAGATGCTCTGGAAAGCTATATGTTGTTAGATGAGAACTATGTATGTACTTTGGTTTTAATTTGATGATGAACTTCTATTAATTTGGTCACTTAATTATCTATTCATGATGTTCTGTAATGGTTTTTGACACACTTAATTATATATAATGCACGCAGATGAACCGGCAATGGATTTATGGTGACAAACACACCTCCGAGTACATTAAGGGTGTGCATGATTTTCTCGAAGTGGCTGAGGCAAACAAGCAGAATGGTTTTATGTGTTGTCCATGCCATATATATGGGAATACTAAGTCTTACTCTGAATCGAAAATCATTCACACCCACCTGCTTTATAAGGGTTTCATGCCACACTATAATGTTTGGACCAAGCACGGAGAAATAGGGGTTATGATGGAAGACAACAAAGAAAAAGAGGACGATGAGAACTATGTGCCCCCCGAATATGGTGATGCTGCAACGGGGGAAGCTGTTGAAGATCAAGAGGAACCAGACGATGTGCCTGATGATGATCTCCGCCGGGTCATTGTTGATGCAAGGAGTCAGTGTGAAAGTCAAAAGGAGAAGGTGAAATTCGATCGCATGCTAGAGGATCACAAAAAAGGTTTGTACCCCAATTATGAAGATGGCAACACAAAGCTCGGTACCCTACTGGAATTGTTGCAGTGGAAGGCAGAGAATGTTGTGCCTGACAAAGGATTTGAAAAGCTACTGAAAATATTGAAGAAGAAGCTTCCAAAGGATAACGAATTGCCCGACAGTACGTATGCAGCAAAGAAGGTTGTTTGCCCTATAGGATTGGAGGTGCAGAAGATACATGCATGCCCTAATGGCTGCATCATGTACCATGGTGCGTACGAGGATTTGAACGCATGCCCGGTATGCGGTGCATTGCGGTATAAGATCAGACGAGATGGCCCTAGTAATGTTGACGGCAAGCGCCCCCGGAAGAGGGTTCCTGCCAAGGTGATGTGGTATGCTCCTATAATACCACGATTGAAATGCCTATTCAGAAACAAAGAGCATGCCAAGTCGATGCGATGGCACAGAGATGACCGTAAGAAAGACGGGAAGTTGAGAACACCCGCTGACGGGTCGCAGTGGAGAAAAATCGAGAGAAAGTACTGGGAGGAGTTTGCACGTGAGGCAAGGAACGTATGGTTTGGTTTACGCGAGGATGGCATTAATCCTTTCGAGAGCAGATCAGCAACCATAGCACCTGGCCCATGACTCTATGTATCTATAACCTTCCTCCTTGGATGTGCATGAGGCGGAAGTTCATTATGATGCCAGTTCTCATCCAAGGCCCTAAGCAACCCGACAATGACATTGATTTGTACCTAATGCCATTATTTGAAGAACTTTTACAGCTATGGATTGTAAAAGGTATATGTGTGTGGGATGAGCACAAATAGGAGGAATTTGACCTGCATGCGTTGCTGTTTGTCACCATCAATGATTGGCCTTCTCTCAGTAACCTTTCAGGACAGAGAAACAAGGGATATCACGCATGCACGCACTGTTTAGATGACACCGAAAGTATATACCTGGACAAATGTAGGAAGAATGTTTACCTGGGGCATCATCGATTCCTTTTGACCAACCATCAACGTCGAAATAAAATCAAGCACTTCAAAGGCGAGGCAGATCACCGGAAGAAGCCCGCCATGCGTACCGGTGATCACGTACTTGCTATGGTCAATGATTTAAAAGTAATCTTCGGAAAGGGTCCCGGCGGACTATCTATTCCGAATGACGCTGAGGGACACACACCCATATGGAAGAAAAAATCTATATTTTGGGACCTACCCTACTGGAAAGACTGCTACTTCTTGAGCTTGTGTTGGTTTTCCTTGAAGAGGAAAGGGTGATGCAGCAATAGTAGCATAGTATTTCCCTCAGTTTTTGAGAACCAAGGTATCAATCCAGTAGGAGGCTCCTCAAAAGTCCCACACACCTACACAAACAAACAAAAAACTCGCAACCAACACAATAAAGGGGTTGTCAATCCCTTCACGGCCACTTGCGAAAGTGAGATCTGATAGAGATAGTATGATAGGATAAATATATTTTTGGTATTTTATAATATAGATTGGAAAAATAAAGATGCAAATAAAAGTAGATTGAAAGCTTATTTGATAAAAGATAGATCCTGGGGCCATAGGTTTCACTAGTGGCTTCTCTCAAGATAGCATAAGTATTACGGTGGGTGAACAAATTACTGCCGAGCAATTGATAGAAAAGCGAATAATTATGAGATTATCTAGGCATGATCATGTATATAGGCATCACGTCCGTGACAGGTAAACCGACTCCTGCCTGCATCTACTACTATTACTCCAAACATCGACCGCTATCCACCATGCATCTAGAGTATTAAGTTCATAAGAACAGAGTAATGCATTAAGAAAGATGACATGATGTAGAGGGATAAACTCATGCAATATGATATAAACCCCATCTTTTTATCCTCAATGGCAACAATACAATACGTGCCTTGCCGCCCCTGCTGTCACTGGGAAAGGACACCGCAAGATTGAACCCAAAGCTAAGCACTTCTCCCATTGCAAGAACTACCAATCTAGTTGGCCAAACTAAAAGGATAATTCGAAGAGACTTGCAAAGATAACTCAATCATACATAAAATAATTCAGAGGAGATTCAAATATTTCTCATAGATAAACTTGATCATAAACCCACAATTCATCGGATCTCGACAAACACACCGCAAAAAGAGTTACATCAAATAGATCTCCAAGAAGATCGAGGAGACATGGTATTGAGATCCAAAAAGAGAGAAGAAGACATCTAGCTAATAACTATGGACCCGAAGGTCTGTGGTAAACTACTCACAACTCATCGGAGGGGCTATGGTGTTGATGTAGAAGCCCTCCGTGGTCGATTCCCCCTCCGACGGAGCGCCGGTGAAGGCTCCAAGATGGGATCTCGCGGATACAGAAGGTTACGATAGTGTAAATAGTTTTTCGTTGGCTCCCCGGATGTTCTCGGGGTACGTGGGTATATATAGGAGGAAGAAGTAGGTCGGTGGCCGCCCGAGGGGCCCACGAGATAGAGGGGCGCGCCCTATAGGGGTGGGCGTGCCCTCCACCCTCGTGGCCGCCTTGGATGCTTCTTGACTTGCACTCCAAGTCCTATGGATCACATTCGTTCCAAAAATCACGCTCCCGAAGGTTTCATTCCGTTTGGACTCCGTTTGATATTCCTTTCCTTCGAAATACTGAAATAGGCAAAAAACAACAATATGGGTTGGGCCTCCGGTTAGTAGGTTAGTCCCAAAAATGATATAAATGTGTAAAGTAAAGCCCATAAACATCCAAAACGGGTAATATAATAGCATGGAACAATCAAAAATTATAGATACGTTGGAGACGTGTCAAGTATCCACAAGCTTAATTCCTGCTCGTCCTCGAGTAGGTAAATGATAAAAATAGAATTTTTGATGTGGAATTCTACCTAGCATAATTCTCAATGTAATTTTCTTTATTGTGGCATGAATGTTCAGATCCAAATTATTCAAAATAAAAGTTCATATTGACATAACAAATAGTAATACTTCAAGCATACTAATCAAAGCAATCATGTCTTCTCAAAATAACATGGCTAAAGAAAGTTCATCCCTACAAAATCATATAGTTAGGCTATGCTTTATTTTCGTCACACAAAAATGCTCCCAAATTCTACACCCCCGATGACAAGCCAAGCAATTGTTTCGTACTTCAATAATCTCAAACCTTTTCAACTTTCACGCAATACATGATCGTGAGCCATGGATATAGCACTATGGATGGAATAGAATATGATGATGGGGATTGTGTGGAGAAGACAAAAAAGGAGAAAGTCTCATATTGACGAGGATAACCAACGGGCTATGGAGATGCCCATCAATTGATGTCAACATGAGGAGTAGGGATTGCCATACAACAGATGCACTAGAGCTATAAATGTATGAAATCTCAACAAAAAAAACTAGTGGGTGTGCATCCAACTTGCTTGCTCACAAAGACCTAGGGCATTTTGAGGAAGCCCATCGTAGGAATATACAAGCCAAGTTCTATAATGAAAAATTCCCACTAGTATATGAAAGTGACAACATATGAGACTCTCTATATGAAGAACATGGTGCTACTTTGAAGCACAAGTGTGGAAAAAGAGATAGTAACATTGCCCCCTTTTTATTTATTTTCTTTTTTTTCTTTTTTCTTTTTTTGGGTCTTTCTTTTTTTCTTTTGGCCTTTCTTCTTTTTTTTCTTTGGCCTTTCTTTTTTTTCTTTTTGGCCTTTCTTTTTTTTCTTTTTGGGGACAATGCTCTAATAATGATGATCATCACACTTTTATTGATTTACAACTCATGAATTACAACTCAAAACTAGAACAAGATATGACTCTATATGAATGCCTCCAGCGGTGTACCGGGATGGGCGATGAATCAAGAGTGACATGTATGAAAAATTATGCAAAGTGACCTTGCCGCAAATACGATGTCAACTACATGATCATGCAATGGCAATATGACAATAGTAATGCGTGTCATGATGATAAATGAAACGGTGGGAAGTTGCATGGCAATATATCTCGGAATGGCTATGGAAATGCCATAATAGGTAGGTATGGTGGCTGTTTTGAGGAAGATATAAGGAGGTTCATGTGTGATAGAGCGTATCATATCACGGGGTTTGTATGCACCGACGAAGTTTGCACCAACTCTCAAGGTGAGAAAGGGCAAAGCACGGTACCGAAGAGGCTAGCAATGATGGAAAGGTAAAAGTGTGTATAATCCATGGACTCAACATTAGTCAAAAGAACTCATATACTTATTGCAAAATCTAGAAGTCATCAAAAACCAAGCACTACGTGCATGCTCCTAGAGGGATAGATTGGTAGGAAAAGACCATCGCTCGTCCCCGACCGCCACTCATAAGGATGCACAATCCAATGACACCTCATGTTTCAAATTTGTTACACAACTTTAACCATAGGTGCATGCTATGGGACTTGCTAACTTCAACACAAGCATTCTTTAAATTCATAATCACCCAACTAGCATGACTTTAATATCACTACCTCCATATCGCAAAAAAATAATCAAGTATCAAATTGATCATAGCATCCAATTCACTTCCTATGATAGTTTTTATTATACTCAACTTGGATGCCCACCATTCTAGGACCAATTTTAAAACCATAGCAAATACCACGCTGTTCTAAGAGACTCTCAAAATAATATAAGTGAAGCATGAGAGACTAGTAATTTCTACAAAATTAAGCCACCGCCGTGCTCTAAAAGATATAAGTGAAGCACTAGAGCAAAAACTATCTAGCTCAAAAGATATAAGTGAAGCACATAGAGTATTCTAATAAATTCCAATCAAATGGGCATCTCCCAAAAGATGTGTACAGCAAGGATGATTGTGGAAAACTAAAAAGCAAATATTAATATCATACAAGACGCTCCAAGCAAAACACATATCATGTGGCGAATAAAAACATAGCTCCAAGTAAAGATACCGATAAACGAAGACGAAAGAGGGGATGCCTTCCGGGGGCATCCCCAAGCTTAGGCTTTTGGCTATTCTTGAATATCTTGGGGTGCCATGGGCATCCCCAAGCTTAGGCTCTTGCCACTCCTTATTCCATAGTCCATCAAATCTTTACCCAAAACTTGAAAACTTGACAACACAAAATTCAACAGGAAATCTCATAAGCTTCGTTAGTGAAAGAAAGTAAAACCACCACATAAGGTACTGTAATTAACTCATTCTTTATTTATATTGGTGTTAAACCTACTGTATTTCAAGTTCTCTATGGTTCATACCACTTAATACTAGCCATAGATGCATCAAAATAAGCAAACAACACATGAAAAACAGAATCTGCCAAAAATAGAACAGTCTGTAGCAATCTGTAACCCACGAATACTTCTGGAACTCTAGGAATCCTACCAAAATAGGAATTACTGGCCAATTTGTCTATTGATCTACAGCAAAAAGAATCAACGCAAAAGCACGTTTCTGTGATTTAAAAAAACTAATTTCATGCGCACAAAGTTTCTGTTTTCCAGCAGAATCAAATAAACTATCACCATAGGTTATCCTATAGGTTCTACTTGGCACAAACACAAATTAAAACATATAAACACATCTAAACAGAAGGTAGATGCAAAATTTATTGCTAAACAGAAACAAAAACAAAAAACACAAATAAAATTGGGTTGCCTCCCAACTAGCGCTATCGTTTAACGCCCCTAGCTAGACATAAAATCGAGGATAAATCTAAGTAGTACCATCTTTAATTTTCAGTTTTTTAGCGGAATCATGCTCGAATCCGGGAGGTTCTTTACGTTTCCCTTCATACTCGGAAATTTTTAGATCTAAAAATCCAACCGCTTATTGCAAAGAGTAATCAACATATTCATGCGGTGAAGATTTCCGCTAACACTTTTAAGAGGCTCAAGAGACTTTTGTAATATTTTTGTTACTTTGCAAATCTTTCCAAACACTTGTGTTTCTTCTTGGATAGGATGTGGTCCCCCTTTTTGAGGTAGTGTTCCCACTATTCCCTCTATAATTTCATGCACAATACTAGGATGAATTTCGATAAAATTTCCGTTGGCAATGCAATCCAAGAGTTGTCTATGCGACATATTTAACCCAACATAAAAATTGCGAAGTAGAATTCTAAAATTTCGATAAAACGGACTGGGCCATTACGACAAGGTAAATGATCTGACACACGAGCAAACAAAAAGAGGCAAACGAAAGCGAGAGAGGAGATTGGGAAAGAGAGGGTGAATAAAACGACAAGGGTGAAGCGGGGGAGAGGAAAACGAGAGGCAAATGGCAAATAATGTAAATGCGAGGGAGATGAGTTTGTGATGGGTACTTGGTATGTCTTGACTTGAGCGAAGACCTCCCCGACAACGGCACTAGAAATCCTTCTTGCTATGTTTTGAGCTTGCGTTGGTTTTCCTTGAAGAGGAAAGAATGATGCAACAATAGTAGCGTAAGTATTTTCCTCAGTTTTTGAGAATCAAGGTATCAATCTAGTATGAGGCTCCTCAAAAATCCCATGCACATACACAAACAAACAAAGAACTCGCAACCAACGCAATAAAGGGGTTGTCAATCCCTTCACGACCACTTGCGAAAGTGAGATCTGATAGAGATAGTATGATAAGATAAATATATTTTTGGTATTTTATAATATAGATTGGAAAAGTAAAGATGCAAATAAAAGTATATTGAAAGCTTATATGATAAAGGATAGACCCGGGGGCCATAGGTTTCACTAGTGGCTTCTCTCAAGATAGCATAAGTATTACGGTGGGTGAACAAATTACTGTCGAGCAATTGATAGAAAATCGAATAATTATGAGATTATCTAGGCATGATCATGTATATAGGCATCACGTCCGTGACAAGTAGACCGACTCCTGCCTGTATCTATTACTATTACTCCAACATCGACCGCTATCCAGTATGCATCTAGAGTATTAAGTTCATAAGAACAAAGTAACGCAATAAGAAAGATGACATAATGTAGAGGGATAAACTCATGCAATATGATATAAACCCCATCTTTTTATCCTTGATGGCAACAATATAATACGTGCCTTGCTGCCCCTGCTGTCACTGGGAAAGCGCAAGATTGAACCCAAAGCTAAGCACTTCTCCCATTGCAAGAAAGACCAATCTAGTAGGCCAAACCAAACTGATAATTCGAAGAGACTTGCAAATGTAACTCAATCATACATAAAAGAATTCAGAGGAGATTCAAATGTTTCTCATAGATAAACTTGATCATAAACCCACAATTCATCGGATCTCGACAAACACACTGCAAAAAGAGTTACATCGAATAGATCTCCAAGAAGATCGAGGAGAACATGGTATTGAGATCCAAAAAGAGAGAAGAAGCCATCTAGCTAATAACTATGGACCCGAAGGTCTGTGGTAAACTACTCACAACTCATCGGAGGGGCTATGGTGTTGATGTACAAGCCCTTCATGGTCGATTCCCCCTCCGGCGGAGCACCGACGAAGGCTCCAAGATGGGATCTCGCAGATACAGAAGGTTACGGCGGTGGAAATAGTTTTTCGTTGGCTCCCTGGATGTTCTCGGGGTACGTGGTTATATATAGGATGAAGAAGTAGGTCGATGGCCGCTCGAGGGGCCCACGAGATAGGGGGGCGCGCCCTGTAGGGGTGGGCGCGCCCTCCACCCTCGTGGCCGCCTTGGCTGCTTCTTGACTTGCACTCCAAGTCCTCTGGATCACGTTCGTTCCAAAAATCACGCTCCCGAAGGTTTCATTCCGTTTGGACTTCGTCTGATATTCCTTTTCTTTGAAATACTGAAATAGGCAAAAAAACAGCAATACGGGCTGGGCCTCCGGTTAGTAGGTTAGTCCCAAAAATGATATAAATGTGTAAAGTAAAGCCCATAAACTTCCAAAACGGGTAATATAATAGCATGGAACAATCAAAAATTATAGATACGTTGGAGACGTATCAAAGACCTAGAGGTCCGCTCTTCAATCGACGTGATGCACGTGACAAAGAACCTTTGTGTGAACTTAGCTCGGCGAACAAGCGAAGCAATCATGCCCCCCGCTCAATGTGTCTAGCGATATCGTCACTAATCTTCCGAGGGTGCTGCCCGGTACCAACCCTGGAGATTACATGGCCGACAACGATGCAATAATTTTAGGAACAATGGAGGTGGACATATTAAGATCCGAGCACGGGAAGCCTCTCGTCAGACCGGTACTTCCCTAACTAGGATGATGCAAAAATTCCATGATTGGTACATGGACATCTGCAGGAAGTCTGGGAAAAATACTTTGTCGCTATCGGTTAAAGAGGAGCACGACCTCGTTGGAATTGATCTGTTGTAATCAAAAGGCCCTCGATAAAACAATCATCACTTGCTACTGTCTGTAAGTACTATTTCTCTGTAATTAGTTAAGTTTCTATATATAGCTCAGCTCTTTCATTGCATGTATATATAATTATCCTCACTATATTATGCAGATTGAAGATCGCCGAATTGAAGAGAAGACAAGTAGGTGATATTGGGTTCATTAACAGAAATCTCATGGATGAATGGAGTGTTAAACATGACGCCAGACAAACCGAGGCCAAGTTGCTCGCATCGTTACTTCGAAATCAAAACAAAGCTACAATACTCTTTCCTTACGAATACAAGTGAGTGTTACTGTCTTGTGCATATTTGGTTTCCCTTATTACTCGAGGTTATAGTAATGTAATTGATGAGTTATGCATGCATGCGCAGGTTCCACTTTATTCTGCTAGAGATTAAGGTTGAGCAGGGACTAGTAACCGTCATAGACTTCAAACAAAAAAAAACCGGAGGAGTATGCGACCATGACTAAAATGCTCGAGAAGTAAGTTCAATCGATCATTATTGCACCATATCGACAACTTTGTTCATTTCCTAATATCAAGTAATTGTTTTCTTTGTCTGGCAGGGTTTGGAAAAAGTTCACCGCACAAGCTCTGGGACTGCCGGCGCAACTGCGATTTGACCACCCGAAAGTAAGTACTAGCTACTAGCTAGTTCCGCGCATCTCCCATTGATTCTACCTAGTTTCATCAATACCATTTAGCATGCTTGCTTATCAGTTTGATTGACCTCTATTTCTTGTAAAGTGGTTGTGGCAGGAACCCGGAAATGATTTGTGTGGATACTACGTTTGCGAGTTCATCCACCACACCACTTGTGAGCGGGGCTACTCTAAACAACAATATGAAGTGCGTAAGCAATAATATTCATAATTTTATTTTATTACCATCATTTGTATTCAGTTTCATTCATATATATCTATTGACCCCCTTCTTGAAATTAGATGTGGCAGACGCGGGATGAACTCCTACCACAAGATCGCATACGAGCAATTCAAGAGGAATTGGCGGGATTCTTTCTTGACCACGTCATCGACAAACACAGAGAATACCATGTGGAAGTTGAGTTCAGATGTTAGGGGACGTAAGAGATCTTATATTGTATATATATATATATATATATATATATATATATATATATATATATATATATATATATATATATATATATATATATATATATATATATATAGCCAGTAGGGTAGGATAGATATACGAAAACTTGTTGTTCGACCAATCTATCGGAGAAGGAGAGGTCAATCACTTCTCTCTGTGTATATATGTTCATGACGATCTTCTGTACTTAATGGTTTCGTTCATTTGCTTACTAGCTAGCTAGCGTGTCGAGTCCTCTCTATACGTAGCATCGACCAAGCACGGAGATAAGAGATGACACTCCTCTCTATTAGCTAGCTAACACAATATATGAAACCCCTAAATTAACGCTACAAAAACCCCAAACCCCTCCACCCCCTTTCAAAAAAGAACCCAGCCTCTGAACTGCTGACGCGTGGAAGCCTTTTGGTCCCGGTTGGTGGCACCAACCGGGACAAAAGGCCCCCCTGCCTGGGCAAGCTGCTCCGGCCACGTGGAGCCCTATCTGTACCGGTTCCCGATCGAACCGAGACTAAAGATGGAGGGCTTTAGTTACGACCCTTTAGTCCCGGTTTTGGAACCGGGACAAATGGCCCTCAAGAACCGGTTCGAATGGCCCTTTTTCTACTAGTGTTCTTATATAATATGGAATTTTGGTTGAAGAATATGACTAGCCGCCATGTAGACAAAAGACTTAGATGATTATTATCTTCTGCAGAGATTACAAATGACCGTATTGTGTAATGAAAATAATCAGATATACACTTAGACCACTAGTTGAATTGTTTTTTTAACTTCTACCGCAAGTCCTTGCCACCGTTCTGTGCATCGACTATTGTATACAGTCTTCTATTATTGCAAAAATTTCATAATTCAAAACATCTCAGATATATGTGCAGTGCAGAAGGCAAAAAGGACTAGATCAACCAAATGGTAATAATATTACATGACGCCTTGTGCTTTAGTAATTCTATAATGACCACCACCCATATCGTTTGAACATAGCCCCTAGCTACTGTTTCTCATTGGTTACACCCAGAGTCCATGCACTTCCATCCCTCTGCTAGCTGTAGATACGACTGCATACTGATCCAGCTGGAAGCCATCAAAATAACCTTAAGAAAATGCAAATTTTCGTGCTAATAAAAACAGTATCAGTACAACAGTTTCTTCTCACCCGAACTAAAATCGCATATAACCCCATAGATTTGAGCCTTAAACATAGGGTGAATTCCCACCCGCTAATTTTCGAACATACTCGTAGTATTTGTATATGGTAATAAGATATATGCTACATGAACAATACACCATGAAATGGTAGCAAACAGGTAATATAGAAACAAATGCTCATTATCATCACATATTTTTTGTACAACCTTGCCATATATGTTTTCTCTGGCTATCTTCAGTGAAAACAACTCGCTAAGCAGCAGCGTAGCCAGCTCGGAGGTACGCCCTGGGCCAACCTCGGAGCAATAGTGCCAATCAGTGCTATTGTAGCGTGTCATCATGTCCGCCCTGGGCCAACCTCGGATTTATAGTGCCAATCAGTGCTATTGTAGCGTGCCATCAAGGCCATGGTAACAAAGCTTCAATCTTTTATTAGAAACTAGTAAATGCTAGTACGGGCAATGCAAATTAATATTAAGAAGAAAAAATAATTGCATTTGACTGGATATCAATCACATGTTAATTATGTGATTAGCACACACTTTGATAATTGGTATGATATTAATTGATTGCATGTTGATGTGCAATTTTTTATTATGTTAAACATGGCTAGTGAGGAACACAGGTGTCAACAATCGCTATGAATCACACGTCGTCCAGGAGAGCACATCAACATTTCTCTTTTGCAGGCTTGTTTCTGCTACCTATCTCTAGTAGTACGTGCATGCGCTTGTACGGTGGACGCCCATACAAGGCTAGAAGCAAAGGGTCCACATTAGCTTGTCCATGTGCTTTCTGTCTATACAAGATCCTTTAAAATTGTCCTTTTCTCCCTATCTTAGGGCATCTTCGACACCGACTCGCAAACCTACTGCAACAGTGTGAACCATGCTGCCCGGACCGCGCAAGCAATCCAACACGGGCCAGTATCTGTCCGCGAAGTGGTCCCGACGCGATTTCTTCCGCAAACCGGAGACAAAAGTGGGGAAGGTTTGCAGGAGTTCGGACCGTTCCCAAACCCGTTTTGATCGCCCTGTTCCACCAAAAACCCCTCACCCCCCTCGCTCGTTTTCGGTCTGCACCGATCCAGAGCGTCAGTGCCCGCATTCATGCCCGCCAGAGCGGATGTGACCGCTAACTAGCGTCGGCAAAGAAGATGCCGCCGACCGAGAGAGCGCCGTCTGCGCAGTTTCCCGGTGCAGGCGACTGCCGCGCGTTCAAACGACATGAGGGCCACCCGTTTGTCCGTCTGCTGCCTGCATTGATGGCACGCGGTTGCTGAGATGTCTCCTCCGGCGCCACCCGTTTGTCTGTCTGCCGCCCATCGGTGCAATATAAACCGCTGCCAATGCCCTGGCCATAGCCACAGTCATCCTCTCCACACCATTCCCCACCATGTGACCCTCCGCGGCTAAATCTCTCTGGGACGGGCTAGCGTCGGATCATAAGAAGGCCATGGTCGCCATTGCTGCCGACTGGCAGACCGGCAAGCAGCTAGAGGACGTGCAAATGGAGGACGCCTCCGCCGACAAGCCAGCACCACCTTCCTCTTCCTTCGTGACACCCTCCTCCTCCGGTCCACCCTCGCTGGTGCATTACACGCTGATCATCGGCGAGGCACCGGGGCCTGTGCCCATTATATGGACATGGTGTGAGAGGAGCAGTTCCGGAAGGCACATGACGACGCCAACTACGACCACAACCTCATCCAGGAGCATCTACATGCAAAGGAGTAGGTCGCCGCCGCCAAGGCTGTCGCGCCAGACGTGGACCTGGCGGAGCAGGAGGCGCTGGTCGAGTCCTACTGCTCCGCTCGCGAGTTCCGCCTCGCCCGCTGGCGGTACTGGCAGCGTGTGGCAGAGGTAGCAGCCGCCGTCAAGGAGCGTGAGGACGACGTAGGCGAGGCGTTGTTCGGCGACACAGACGAGGAGTCCGCGCCCCGACGCCATGACCATGAAGAAGCCAACACATCCGCGAGCGCCACCGGCAGCAAGGAAGAGTAGTGCACCATAGGTCACCGCTGCTCGGGGTCCTAGGAAGGCCACTGCGCCTCCCCTCCCGTCGACGCCAAGCTTGGTAGGCTCAGCATCTTCGGCCGATTAGTCGCTTGACAACTTCAGTTCCCGGGGCTCCGGAGGCGGACATCACGGAGGCGGAGCTAGAAAAAGGCGAAGCTTCCGTTCTCTTGGTTAATGGCCAGAGACGGTGACCGAACACCGGCGATCATTTAGATTAGGTATTAATTATTCTCCACAACGCGCCTAGGACCGCTTTGATGTATTTGTAATGAAATCCGGTATGTTTATAAGAAATTAGGTCGTGTTTATATGAAATCTGGACTTGTTTGAACGAATTTCGTCCGGTTGGTTTGAGTTGTTGTGAAAATGTATGCATGTAGTGTTGGATGGCTGCCTCCCGCATACGTGCCCGTGGACTGGCCCCTCTGTTCACGGACAGATGCGGGAGGTTTTTTGCGGGTTACCGTTGGAGATGCCCTCAACTTGTTGTTCACTATCAATGGATGTAGTGCAGATGATTTTGACGACACAAATGTCTAACATACTAGATTAATTATCACCCTACCATAATGCACATCCTCGTGCATTATATATTTCGCTCTCTCGCACCCCTCAACCATAATTAGTACATGCTATTACAATCCAGAAACAATGGATGGCATATCTGCCAACTACAAAGTGTTTGCGGCAATTTTGTCAATTTTAATATACACTAGTAGAAAAAGGGTCAAACGTGAAGCACATTAGTGCCGGTTTGTATTAGAGTCGGCACAAATGTATACATTAGTGCCGGTTCCAACGGCTAGCCGGGCCGCTCCCATTAGTACCGGTTCGTGGCTAACCTTTAGCACCGGTTCGTGCCACGAACCGGTACTAATGAGGGTGGTGGCAGGATGTTGCCAGTCTGGGCCCCACCCGGCACCTTTAGTACCGGTTCGTGCCACGAACCGGTACTATAGGTCCTCCTGCATATAAACCCTTCGTCCAGCTCGCTCTGTTCTTCCCCCTTTCCCCTCTCCTCTCCTCTCTGTTCTTCCTCTTCTCCCCTCGAGCTCATCACACATTTTGCCCAAAATTTGTCAAGATTTGAAGGCCCCCATCCATTCAAGTGATCACAAAGGTTAGCAACTTTGTCCTTTCATCTCTCATTGCTAGATTAGCTCTTGCAATGCTTTATATAGTTATTAATTTGTGAGTTTAGTAATTTGGGAGGAAATATATATATGTGCTAGTATTTGATTTATATGCAATTTGAGGTCAAAATAACACTTAGTTTGCATATGTAGGTGTGGTTTACTTAGTGCCTTCTAAATCTTCGTCGTAACCACCGTCGATCGCCCGCATCGTCCTGTCGCCGGCACCACCTTGTGGTGAGCCTCTTGTTCATGAAATTTTATATAAAAAATTGATGTTTGTGTGATTTGGATATATAGTTACTCGTATAATAATTATCTTACCCGTACGTTCTTTGTTATACATAGTGCCATGGTTTTGATATCCGTCCCCGTCGGCCCTCGTCCTTGTTATGATTCGGATGTGGTATATTCTCTTTTAAAACTATTTTTTGCATTTCGTGTTTATGACAAATTATGCCCATCAAGTTGACATAGATATTTTTATCTAGGAGGTATGTGAACCGGAAATTCCAACCGACCCTATTGTCGAGAGGTTAAATTTAGTTGAAAGAGAAAACGAGTACTTGAAAGAAAAATTGAAAAGAATTGAGGGGGAGAAGATGGAGTTGGAGTTGCATGTTGCCGATGTCGTCGATGATCACAAGATCAAGAAGGAGAAAATGCGCTTGAAGATTAGAAAGATTAGAAAATATGCCATCGATAGTGAGGCTTGGTATCATTATGATGTTGGATCAATTGTTACCTTAGTTGCGATCTTGATCGCATTTGTTGTTGCATTTAAATGCTTTAGCTAGAGAGTTATTTGTTTGTTGCATTTAAGTGTTGTATGAACTTTATGTATGAACTTGTATTAATTTGGTCTATTCGGTGTTGTGTAATGAAGATGAGCCGGCAATGGATGTACGATGACCGATGCTCTCCTCAGTTCATTGAGGGCGTGCATACTTTTCTGCTTGCGGCTGAGGCAAACAAGCGGGCGGATGGTTTTATGCCTTGTCCATGTGCTGGCTGTAAGAATGGTCGCAATTACTCTACATCAAGAACCATTCACGTCCACCTGTTTGAGTCCGGTTTCATGCCCCACTACAATGTTTGGACCAAGCACGGAGAAAGAGGGGTTATGATGGAAGACAATGAAGAAGAAGAGGATGACGACAGCTATCCTGGCTAAGGGTTCCCTGAATACGATGATACAACAATGGGGGAAGAAGCTGAGCCGGTAATGCGGGAAGAAGCTGAGCCGGCAATGCGGGAAGAAGCTGAAGAAGAGGCATCAGATGAGCCCGTTGATGATCTAGGTCGGGCCATTGCCGATGCAAAGAGAAACTGCGCAAGTGATTTGGAGAAGAAGAAGTTGCAGCGCATGTTAGAGGATCACAAAAAAAATTTGTACCCGAATTGCGTAGGTGACAAGAAAAAGCTAGGCACCACACTGGAATTGCTGCAATGGAAGGCAGAGAATGGTGTATCTGACAAGGGATTTGGAAAGTTGCTGGTAATGATAAAGGATATGCTTCCAAAGGACAACGAATTGCCCGAGAGTACGTACGAAGCAAAGAAGGCTGTCTGCCCTCTAGGGTTAGAGGTGCAGAAGATACATGCATTCCATAATGATTGCATCCTCTATCGTGGTGAGTACGAGGATTTGAACGCTTGCCCGGTATGTGGTGCATTGCGCTATAAGATCAGCCGCGATGAGCATGGTGATGTCGAGGGCGAGCGCCCCAGGAAGAAGATTCCTGCCAAGGTGATGTGGTATTCTCCTATAATACCACGGTTGAAACGTTTGTTCCAAAACAAAAAGCATGCCAAGGCGATGCGATGGCACAGAGAAGACCGTAAGAAAGACGGAAAGTTGAGAGTACCCGCTGACGGGTCGCAGTGGAGAAAAATCGAAAGAAAGTATGGGAAGGAGTTTGCAGATGACGCAAGGAGCATATGGTTTGGTCTAAGCGCAGATGCATTAATCCTTTTGGGGAGCAGAGCAGCAACCATATCACCTGGCCTGTGACTCTATGTTTGTATAACCTTCCTCCTTGGTTGTGCATGAAGCGGAAGTTCATTATGATGCCAGTGCTCATCCAAGGCCCTAAACAACCCGGCAACGACATTGATGTGTACCTAAGGCCATTAGTTGAAGAACTCTTACAACTGTGGAATGGAACAGGTGTACGTGCATGGGATGAGCACAAACAGGAAGAATTTGACCTAAAGACATTGCTGTTCGTGACCATCAATGATTGGCCTGCTCTCAGTAACCTTTCAGGACAGACAAACAAGGGATACCACGGATGCATGCACTGTTTGGATGATACCGACAGTATATATTTGAATAGTTGTAAGAAGAATGTGTACTTGGGACATCGTCGATTTCTTCCGAGCAGGCATCCCGTAAGAAAGAAAGGCAAGCATTTCAAAGATGAGGCGGATCACCGGACAAAGCCTCGCCACCGTACTGGTGCTGATGTACATGATATGGTCAAGGATTTAAAGGTGATATTTGGAAAGGGTCCTGGCGGACAACCTGTTCCAAAGGACGCTGACGGACGCGCACTCATGTGGAAGAAGAAATCTATATTTTGGGACCTGCCATATTGGAAAGACCTAGAGGTCCGCTCCGCAATCGATGTGATGCACGTGACGAAGAATCTTTGCGTGACCCTGCTTAGCTTCTTGGGCGTGTATGGGAAGACAAAAGATACACCTGAGGCACGGGAGGACCAGCAACGTATGCACGGAGAAGACGACATATATCAAGGTCATGCAAGCTACGCTCTTACCAAAGAAGAGAAGGAAATCTTCTTTGAATGCCTGCTCAGTATTAAGGTACCGTCTGGCTTCTCATCGAATATAAAGGGAATAATAAACATGGCAGAGAAAAAGTTCCAGAACCTAAAGTCTCATGACTGCCACGTGATTATGACGCATCTGCTTCCGGTTGCATTGAGGGGGCTTCTACCGGAAAACGTTCGATTAACCATTGTGAAGCTATGTGCATTTCTCAATGCAATCTCTCAGAAGGTAATCGATCCAGAAATCATACCAAGGTTACATAATGATTTGGTGCAATGTCTTGTCAGTTTCGAGTTGGTGTTTCCACCATCCTTCTTCAACATCATGACACACCTCCTAGTTCACCTGTGCGAAGAGATTAACGTTTTGGGTCCTGTATTTCTACACAATATGTTCCCCTTTGAGAGGTTCATGGGAGTCTTAAAGAAATATGTTCATAACCGTGCTAGGCCAGAAGGAAGCATCTCCAAGGGCCATCAAAATGAGGAGGTCATTGAGTTTTGTATTGACTTTATTCCTGACCTCAAGCCGATTGGTGTTCCTGAATTGCGGCATAAGGGCAGACTGGATGGAAAAGGCACGCTAGGAGGGGAACAAATAATATGTATGGACAGACATTCTCTCACTGAAGCACACTACACAGTTCTACAGAATTCCGCCTTGGTCGCTCTGTATATGGATGAACACAAGAATTTGCTACGCTCCAAACACCCGGAGCAGTCTGATGACTGGATTACACGTGAACAAACCAGGAGTTTCGCCAGCTGGTTGCAGACACGTACCATGCATGACACCTCTATTGAAGATGACCTGTACTTGCTGTCCCAGTTACCATCTTCGAATATAATGACTTTCAAAGGGTACGAGATAAATGGTAATACATTTTACACGATCGTCCAAGATAAGAAGAGCACCAACCAAAATAGTGGTGTCCGCTTTGATGCAGAAACCAAGACGGGAAAGGAAACATATTATGGTTATATACAGGACATATAGGAACTTGACTATCGACGTGGTTTAAAGGTCCCTTTGTTTCGGTGCAAATGGGTCAATATGACACGAGGCGGGGTAACGGAAGACCCGCAGTACGGAATGACAACAGTGGATCTCAACAATCTTGCGTATGCAGACGAACTATTCGTCCTAGCCAATGATGTGGCACAGGTTTTCTATGTGAAGGACATGTCTACCAAGCCAAGAAAAAGAAAAGATAAGGAAGCGAATGCATCGTACGATGAGCCAAAGCTGCACATAGTTCTTTCTGTGAAGATAAACATCGTGGGAGTGGATGACAAGACAGACAAGTCAGAAGATTATGAAAAGTTTGATGAAATTGCTCCATTCACAGTGAATATTGACCCGAGCATCCCGTTAAATGATGAAGATTTTCCATGGTTACGGCGCAAAGGGACACACGCGAAAAAAAGTTTCACACCCAAAGATCTGGGATGTGATCGGCTTCACTAGCTATCATCACTTTCTTCTGTGTTTCGCACCGAGAGGGGAATCTCTGTAATAGTTAGGGTAGTTATGTGTTTTGGCATTTGAAACGCGAAGAAATTTTATGTGCAAACAAATTCTTTCATGCCTTTACTGATTTTTAAAGTTAAGTTATTCACAAACTAGTGATTCACACTAATTTCAAATAATTCAAAATTTAAACTATTCAAATTTGAAAACTACGGGCACTAACAGAAAGTTTGTAATTTTTTATACCTAAAACAAAAATGTTCACAAAGAAACTCTAAATACAAAAAAAAACAACACAAAAATAAATAAAGCAAAAAAATAATAAAAAAAGCCCTAACAGAAAGTTTGTAATTTTTTGTACCTAAAACAAAAATGTTCACAAAGAAACTCTAAATACACAAAAATAAATAAAGCAAAAAATGAAATAAAAAAAAGCCCGCCTACTAGGCCAGAGTGGCCTACATACGACTAGAAACCCAACCTGTCGTTGGGCTAGGATGCAGGCCCGCAAAGGCCAAGTGGGCCCACAGCGCTGCAAAGAACACGTAGGCCCAGTAAGCCTGCTTTGTAGAGGAGCTCGAGAGAGCGACCGCACGGGGGTTTATAAACCAGTGCGGTCGCCCCTCGGCTAGCGAGGTGGGACTAAACTTGTCGCACCGCACCTGCGCCAGCGCACCCCCTTTAGTACCGGTTCGTGGCACAAACCGGTACTAAAGGGGGGGCCTTTAGTACCGGTTTGTGCCACCACCCGGTACTAAAGGGGGTCGCTTCCCGCCGCTTGGCCTGGCCAAAACAGGCCTTTAGTACCGGTTGGTGGATCCAACCGGTACTAAAGGTGCCTTCTATATATACAACGGCTACGAAAATTTCAGTTTCCCTCTCTGTTCGTTTCTCTGTTTCCGTCTCCATCGCCGTTGCCGCCGCCCTCGATCGTCTCCGTCGCCGCTCATCTCTGTCGCCGCCCCCGTCCCCGTCGCCGCCCTCGTCTCCGTCGCCGCCCCGGGCCCGTCCCCGTCCCCGTCGCGCCGTCCCCGTACCCGTCGCGCCGTCCCCGCCGTCGCCGCCCCGGCCGTCGCCTCGCCGTCGCCTCGCCGTCGCCTCGCCCGCTGTGAGCCCTCCCCGAGCCCGTACACACACACACAAGCATGTTTAATTAGTTTAGATAATTAGTCTTTAATTAGTTTAGATTATTTAGATTATTATTTTGTATGTTTAATTAGTTTAGATAATTAGTGTTTAATTAGTACACACACACACGTATTTTGTATGGATATAATTAGTGTTTAATCAGTTAGAAATTAGTGTTATATAGAAATGTTAGAAATTAGTGTTATATAGAAATGTTAGAAATGTTAGAAATTTTAGTGTTATTTAGATTATTTAGATTAGCATAATTAGTGTTATATAGAAATGTTAGAAATTTTAGTTATCAAAATCCAATCATTAAAAAAATGTTACTTTTTGCGGGCATATAGCTAGTATTTGTTCTCGCCGATGCCCGGCCCGCATCCTCGCCGTCGACCCGTCCGCGACGACGTCCAACCGACCCATGTCCGGGACTGGGCTCCGCTGGGCTGGCACCGGGAGGTGCTGCCTGGAGGGGCGCGCCGCTTGATGAGGAACCCGGCCCCGGGTCCCATCGTCAACCCTGATCTCATTTGGTGGCGTTCGCGTGGGCCAGTTTCGGTGCGGAGGGACCCGGCCCCGCCGGAGGTGGTACGTCGCCGTGTCAGGGAGGAGGACGAGCACGTCCATCGCTACATGGTTGCGTTAGAGGGCGGCAGGTTCTCCAATACCTGGCAGTATCTTCGGGGATCTCACTTCAGCTATGATCCTGTGAGGGTTCCTTCTCTTTGGGTGTCCACCGCCCGCGCCGCAGGAACCGCGAGTGTCCTAGATTCTTCTGTAGTATTCGATCTTTAATTAGCTAGCCAGTGATGTACTATTCAATATTATATATTATTCGAGACGATGTATTCGAGATTATATCTATTATTCTAGACGAAGTATTCGAGATTATATCTATTATTCGAGACGATGTAATTTGAATACTAAATTGTTTTATATTTCTTTTGAATTAGTTAAATAAAAGCTATGGCAGACAATACCGACAGAGAGGGAGAACAGACCATGTTCGATATGATACGTGGGCCAAATGATGATCAGAATGAAGAAGATTATGACGGCTCCGAATTTCTAAACAACACCGGAGAGGGTGATATGATATTCGATCGCGACGACCGAATTGATGAAGTCATGAACTACGATTATGACGATGACGAAGAACATGTTGATCCCGAAACAACAAAGACCGGCGAGGTATATATATTTATATAAGCAGGTATCTGGTGATCATCACATGTTTTAAATGACTTGAAGATATATTAACAAATCGATCTTTGTTCTTTCAGCCATCCGGACCGAGCAAATCTTCAGGCAAAAGGACGAAACGAGGCCCGAACAAAAAGTTGAAGGAGGGCGTAAAGTACAATATCGAGGCAGTCAGACCTAATGGCGAACCATTAGCGCCTAAGAAGATTGCGGACAAGTTCATTCGTCAGTGCAGAGTTCTTGTGAAGGACCAACTCCTGATCTCCCTTCAAGAATGGAGAGAGCCAGCAAAAGACAAAAGACAAAAAGGCAAAGAGGACGCTGCTCCACGTCCAGATGTTACTTTTGTCGACAAGAATCAAAAAGATCTGCTTTGGGATACTCTCATGGAACATTTCACCCTACCAGATCATTTCACAGAAGCAGATGTGCAGAAAGTCAAGGACGCTGCTCTTAGGAAGATGGCGGTTGCATTCAAGAACCACAAGAATCGTGAATGGGACAAGTACGTCAAGGGAGGAAGGAAGACTCCAGTATTCGAGGGAACACTAGAGAACGAACGTGCTCATTGGGACGATTTCGTGAAATTCAAGGTAAGTAATTAAGTAGTACTAGCTAGCTAGCTAGCTGCCATCTCTTTAATTATCATGCTTGATTAATTATTATCTGATCAAATTCCATTCTCGTAAAGGCCCTGAAGCAGGCGCAGGGGACTGATCTGTGTGCGTTCTGCGTTTGCGAGAACATTCGCATGATGGCGTCCGAAAGGAGCAGATCTCAAAGACAGGAATGGGTACGCTTGTCAAAACACTATTCACAATTTTTACACCATTATCGATATCTAGTCACACAACTAATACACATGCATATTGATCTTCTTCTTAACAGCTCAGAGAGGTGCGGGCGAAGCTCCTAGAAACGGAGCGCGTAGAAGCACTTCAAGAGGAAATAGCGGGATTTTTGCTCGACCAGGTCATAAATCCGAAGGAAGAATACTATTACCCGCTACCGCCCCATGAAAACCACTTCCAATTATCATCGTGCTCCGAAGGCACCAATTAGGCTATAATGCCATTGGCTCCGAAGGCAATGCATATGTAGGAGAAATTGTATATAGCTATACATGTGTGTATGTGTGAATTAATTAATATGATGGTTTGTGAGACATTGATGATATATATATGCATGATTGGTTCTACTAAAAATTCTATATATATATATATATATATATATATATATATATATATATATATATAACGTGTACAATGTGTAGTATCGTAAAATACAAGCAAACGAAAAAGAATTAAAATGGAAACACAAAATTAAATGAAAAAGAAATCATAAAACTAAAACCCCCCAAAACTTATAGTACCGGTTGGTCTTACCAACCGGTACTAAAGGGCTCCAGGCCCCCGGAGCTGGCTCGTGCCACGTGGTTGCCCTTTAGCACCGGTTCGTGCTGAACCGGTACTAAAGGGGGGGGGGCTTTAGTGACCACACTTTAGTGCCGGTTATGGAACCGGCACTAAAAGGCCTTACGAACCGGTGCTATTGCCCGGTTCTGCACTAGTGATATGTTATCTCAGTCTCTCGGACATGCTCACACCAGCAAGATGCATATGCATGCATTCAAAAGGGTAATGTGCATGCGTGTTCGTGAGTGTCTGCTTCTATAATGTGTTTCTCAAAAAAAAATGAAAAAAAATGGAGCATCCGCTAGCAAATTGCTCCAATTCCATCGACAAGAATACATTGAAAGATTCAAAGCTGATGTTGTTAGCAAATATATCAACTAACGTCTGTTAAAAAATTTCAAGTAATGCAGCGCGTGAGTGCCCGCATTGTCGGGTAATACAATGGGGTAGTGGCGCGAAGACATGGCGTCTGCTTTTGACTAGGTGCTTTAAGATGCTTTAAACCTATTTATTAGATCAAAGAGTGAAATCATAGACGATGTTTCGAACAGTTTAGCTCGCAGGGTGTGAGTCACTATGTAGTATGTAAAACCTTGCCGTTGTGTGTCCCAGATGTTCCATAAGATAACGAGGAGGATGGTGGACCAAATCTCTTGGTCGTGGCCTGGTGGAATGATGAAGTTCCACAGAACGAGCACAGAGTGGACACCCATTTGCCGCCAAACAACCATGAACCGAGGGCATAGAATGAACATGTGCAAGGTGTCTTTGACCAGGGCGTTGCAAGTAAGGCATGCACTGTTTGGGCCCATGTGCTCGTGATGTATGTTAATTTTAGATTTTTTTTAGAAGGAGGATCACCCCGGCCTCTGCATTCAACAGATGCGCGCGTTCATGTTATTAAAATATGCCAATAAAATACAAAGTCTGTAATCCAGAACAACTTGCAAACGGAGCAAAAAAAAAACTTCTGTCCGGAACACTCTCATTATAGTATATTTCTTTGTAGTTGATTGATGTTTTGGTTAATGAAAATTAGTTTTGACTTTAGAACGGCGCTAGCTCCCCCCCGGCGGTATATTGAGCTCACCGGAACTCTTGCGGTAGCTGCCCACCGGCGGCGCTTAGTCGGAGTCAGAGGAGTCGAGGTCGACGTAGAGCTTCGCCTGCTCCGCCTCCATCACGCGAAGTTCAGCCTCCTTCGATGCGTGCGTCTGCGATGCCCGTGACGCCCGTCTGGAAGAAGAGCCGTTCGTACTCGAGCTCGCGGCGGATGTGCTCTTCAATCTCCTCCTGCCCGGGGGGAGGTAGTCCTCAGGCCCTATGACGCCTCGGCGCGGCGGCGCATCGGGCATGGCCTCCTCCGGCTCTCTCTTCACCGGAACGAGCCGCGAGCTCGATGTGCCCGCGGACCAGTTGCCGGAGGAGGCGTGGCGGCGACAGGGGAGCTCGCGATCAAAGTCCTCGAGCTCGCGGCGGTCGAAGGCCGGCGCCGGCCGGGTACCGCGGTTGAGCCACCGACGCCCCCCCCCCCCGCTTGCGCGCGGCGTCAGATCTGGCGCGGCTGCGGCTCTCCGCCTCATCCCCAGAGTCGTCCATTGCTTTCACAAGCTTGCCGGCGGCAACAAATCGAGCGGCGCGGTGGGGAATTTGGGGCAAACGCGGCTGCGGGGGGATAGAGTTTCGACCCACATCTGCCCCGCAAGCCGTAGTTATACTGGTTCGGGGGTAGCGTTTGCGGGCTGCGGCAAATATGAAGCACATTAGTCCCGGTTACATGCACTAGTAGAAAAAAGGGCCTATGTGAAGCACATTAGTCCCGGTTTGTAACTGAACCGGCACTAATGGTGATCATTAGTGCCGGTTCCAACGGCTAGGCGGGTGGAGATCATTAGTACCGGTTCGTGCCACGAACCGGTACTAAAGAGGCTGTGGCAGGCTGTGGGCAGGCTGGGGCCCCACCAACACCTTTAGTACCGGTTCGTGGCATGAACTAATACTAGAGTTTTTTAGTTGATTCTTTTTGCAGCTATTTTTTAGTCCCACCTCGCCAAGAGAGAGGCACTCACAACGGTTTATAAGCCCCGAGTGCAGAGACGATGAAGGAGAGACGCAATGCTCAACTGCACGTTTCTTAGCTTGTGGCCTTGAGTAAATGGTGTAGACTACACGGAGCTATCAGGGTTTTGGACAAAAACTACACATAGCTCAGGGCAGTCTACACTATTTCCTCAAGGCATGAAGATAAGCAACATGCAGGTGAGCAATGTGCCTCTCTTTCATTTTTTAATAACTTGTTTTAACTCCGGACTTTTTGTGCCTTTATTTGCAATTTTTCATGCATTTACTGATTTATTTTGAGCTAAATGACCTTGAAATTAAAAAGCACTACAAATGAACTCTGAAAAGGTTGAAATTTGGCAATGGTATCATCATTTTACCCACGTAGATGTGCAAAAAAGTAGAGAGGGTTACGACAAAAACTGGATGCACTTCGTGTACAAACTGGACAATCTCTTTCGAAGTATCAGGGTTTCAGACGAAAACTCATCTGTTACAAAGGCACTTCATTTTTTTAAACTTAATAATTACAGCTCCAGACTTTTTGTGCATTCAGTATGCACCATTCAAAGCCACATCATCAACTTTCAAGCCTTTCTGCCTTCATTTGCTATTTTTTATGAATTTACTGATTTGTTTTGAGCTAAATGACCCTAAAATTGAAAATCACTACAAATGAACTCTGAAAAGGTTGAAACTTGGCATGGTATCGTCATTTCACCCACGTAGCATGTGCAAAAAAGTAGAGAGGGTTACAGCAAAAACTTGATGCACTTCGTGTACAAACTGTACAATCTCTTTCGAAGTATCGGGGTTTCGGACGAAAACTCATCTGTTACAAAGGCACTTCATTTCTTAAACTTAATTATTACAACTCCAGAGTTTTTATGCATTCAGTATGCACCATTCAAAGCCACATCATCAACTTTCAACCCTTTCTGCGTTCATTTGCTATTTTTCATGCATTTACTTATTTGCTTTGAGCTAAATGACCCTGAAATTGAAAAGCACTACAAATGAACTCTCAAAAGGTTGAAACTTTGCATGGTATCGCCATTTCACCCACGTAGCATGTGCAAAGAAGTAAAGAGGGTTCAAAAACTAGATGCATTTCGTGTACAAACTGGACAATCTCTTTCGATGTATCAGGGTTTCAGACGAAAACTCATCTACTACAAAGGCACTTCATTTTTTAAACTTAATTATTACAACTCCAGACTTTTTATGCATTCAGTATGCACCATTCAAAGCCACGTCATCAACTTTCAACCCTTTCTGTGTTCATTTGCTATTTTTCGTTCATTTACTGATTTGTTTTGAGCTAAATGACCCTGAAATTAAAAAGCACTACAAATGAACTCTGAAAATGTTGAAACTTTGCATGGTATCGTCATTTCACCCACGTAGCATGTGCAAAAAAGTAAAGAGGGTTCAAAAGCTGGATGCACTTCGTGTACAAACCGGACAATCTTTTTCGAAGTATCAGTGTTTTGAACGAAAACTCATCTGTTACAAAGGCACTTCATTTTTTAAACTTAACTATTAGAACTCCAGACTTTTTGTGTGTTCAATATGCACCATTCAAAGCCACATCATCAACTTTCAACCCTTTCTACGTTCATTTGCTATTTTTCATGCATTTACTGATTTGTTTTGAGCTAAATGACCCTGAAATTGAAAAGCAACAAATGAACTCTTAAAAGGTTGAAAGTTGGTATTGTATCATCATTTCACCCACATAGCATGTGAAAAAAAGTAGAGAGGGTTACGGCAAAAACTGGATGTACTTTGCGTACAAACTGGACAATCTCTTTCGAAGTATCAGGGTTTCGGACGAAAACTCATCTGTTACAAAGGCACTTCATTTTTTAAACTTACTACAACTCCAGACTTTTTGTGCGTTCAGTATGCCCCATTGAAAGCCACATCATCAACTTTCAACACTTTCTGAGTTCATTTGCTATGTTTCATGCATTTACTGATTTGTTTTGAGCTAAATGACCCTGAAATTGGAAAGCACTAAAAATGAACTCTGAAAGGTTGAAAGGTTGCATGGTATCATCATTTCACCCACATAGCATGTGCAAAAATTAGAGAGGGTTACGGCAAAAACTGGATGCACTTCGTGTACAAACTGAACAATCTCTTTTGAAGTATCACGGTTTCAGACGAAAACTCATCTGTTACAAAGGCACTTCATTTTTTGAACTTATTACTACTCCAGATGTATTACCAATTTGAATATAATAACAAAACACACTAATATTAAACATAAGAAAAAAGAATCACTGCAAAATCTATTTTTAAAGTTAAGTTATTCATAAACTAGTGATTCACACAAATTTTAAATAATTCAAATTTAAACTATTCAAATTTGAAAACTACTGACACTAATAGAAAGTTTGTAATTTTTTGTACCTAAAGTAAAAATATTCACAAAGAAACTCTAAATACAGCAGAAAACAACTCTGAAAAAAATAAAATAAAAAATAAATAAAGCAGAAAACAATATGTCCAGTGGGCCTGCTTGGCCTGTGGCATGGATATGTGGGCCCATAAGGCCCAGTAGGCTCACAGGGCAGCGCGACAAAGTTAGGGCCAGAAGCCTGCTTTAGAGAGGAGCTCGAAGGAGTAGCCGCGGCTGGGTTTATAAATCAGTGCGGCTGCCCTTCGCTCGGCGAGGTGGGACTAAACTTTGTGCACCGCAGGATGGGAGGGCACCCCCTTTAGTACCGGTTCGTGGCTCCAACCAGTACTAAAGGGTGGGTCTTTAGTACCGGTTGGTGCCACGACCCGGTACTAAAGGGGTGCCCTTCCTGCCGTTTGTCCTGGCCAAAATTAACCTATAGTACCGGTTGGTGGCTCCAACCGGTACGAAAGGCCCCTCCTATATATATAGCACTTACGAAAATTTCAGTTAGTTTCTTCTTCATCTACTTCTTCGTCGTCGCGCCCGTCCCCGTCGCCACCACGCTCATCCCCGTCGCGCGCGCCCGTCCCCGTCGCCGCCCCCGTCTTGCGCGCCCGTCCCCGCCCTCGTCAACGCGCGCGCCCGTCCCTGTCGTAGATTGCCTGCGCGCCGCGCACCGGCCCCCTGGCCCGTCCCAGTACGTCGACGTCACCGCCCCGGCCCGTCCCCATTGCCGCCCCCGTCGCCTTGCATCGCCGGCCGTCGTCCCGCTGTAAGATCGACTGGCCCGGCCCTGCCACGCCATGGCCGGCGGCCCTCACACACATAGTACACTCAAACAAAGACGGATTTTCTTAATTATTTTCAGTTTTATATTTTTAGTTGTTTATACTTTTAATTTATATAAATGTTAGATTAATGTCAATTGTTAGATGATTATATATATATATATATATAGAAATGTTAGATATTAATGTCAAATGTTAGATGAATTAGATAGAAATATATGTTAGATATTAATGTCAAATGTTAGATGAATTAGCTAGATATTAATGTTAGATGAGTTAGTTTTATATATACTTTTAGTTATAGATGAATTAGATAAATTAATGTTAGATGAATTAGATATATTAAATTTAGGTATATATATGATATTTGATCATCTAATTAAATTTTTACTATATAGAAGTAGCTACTTTGTTTTTAGTAAGAAAATTAATAGAATTAGTTTATTTTTAGTAAGTGCTTAGTTGAATTAGTTGAATTAATAGAACTAGTTGAATTAGTTGAATTAATAGAACTTGTAAGTGTTTATCAATTAATGTTTCAACTATCAACATAGGAAATGTCGTCTGACAACGAAAATGATTTTGGTATGTGCGAATACTGCGAAGACGAGCGCAGCCTATGCGACAAAAATTTCCTAGTTGATGATAGGCGGTTCAGCATCAAGCTGGATGAGACATTCGAAGTGGATATAGTAAGTCACAACGACAAGTATATTTTTCATAATTAAGCATGGCTTATGCTTCATTTGCCATGCAAGAATTTTTGTCTTGGATAAGATAGGTTTCACTCCTAAAAAAACTATGGAGGTAAAGAGTGTTTACTTGAAGATCGAGCATGATTATACCTTCGACATCAAATTATACAATGCAGACACCTACACCTATTTTGAGTGCAAAACTTGGCAAGCACTATGCAAGACTTATGCATTTGAGCCTGATATGGTTATGTCCTTTGATATTCGTCCGGAAGATGATATTGAAGGTAATAGAGACATTTGGATTGATTTGCAAACGCCTCCAGTTCTACCATTATGTGAGTTTTTCTTAACCATATTTATGTCTTTGATATTGTTTATTCAAAAATAGTTGAGAACTAATTTCTATTAACAGCTTATTTCCATTCAAGCAAACATGTCCGGCGCTTGGTAGACAAGACCGTCCACTGTCCCGGGGCTGAACTAAACTGCGAGGAGATAAGTCTGAAGGAAATATGCCCTAGAGGCAATAATAAAGTTATTGTTTATTTTCTTATTTCATGATAAATGTTTATTATTCATGCTAGAATTGTATTAACCGGAAACTTAATACATGTGTGAGTACATAGAATAAATATATTGTCCCTAGTATGACTCTACTTGACTAGCTCATTAATCAAAGATGGTTATGTTTCCTAACCATAGACATGTGTGATACGTCTCCAACGTATCTATAGTTTTTGATTGTTCAATGCTATTATATTACTTGTTTTGGTTGTTTATGTGCTTTAATTTACACTTTTATATCATTTTTGGGACTAACCGACTAACCGGAGGCCCAGCCCGTATTGTTGTTTTTTTTGCCTATTTCAGTATTTCGAAGAAAAGGAATATCAAACGGAGTCCACAGGGAATGAAACCTTCGGGAGCAATCTTTTCGGAATGAACGTGATCCATAGGACTTAGAGTGGAAGTCAACAAAATAAACGAGTCGGCCATAAGGGTGAAGGGCGCCCCCTACTGGGCGCGCCCCCTGTCTCGTGGGCCCCTCAATCGTCCACCGACCTACTTCTTCCTCCTATATATACCCATGTACCCTGAAAACATCGGAAGCGACAACGAAAAACTATTTCCACCGCCGTAACCTTCTGTATCCGCGAGATCCCATCTTGGAGCCTTCGCCGACGCTCCGCCGGAGGGGGAATCGATCAAGGAGGGCCTCTACATCATCTCCATGGCCTCTCCAATGAGTTGTGAGTAGTTGACCACAGACCTTCGGGTCCATAGTTATTAGCTAGATGGTTTCTTCTCTCTCTTTGAATCTCAATACCATGTTCTCCTTGATCTTCTTGGAGATCTATTCAATGTAACTCTTTTTGCGGTGTGTTTGTCGAGATCCGATGAATTGTAGGTTTATGATCAAGTTTATCTATGAGAAATATTTGAATCTCCTCTGAATTCTTTTATGTGTGATTAAGTTATCTTTGCAAGTCTCTTTGAATTATCAGTTTGGTTTGGCCTACTAGATTGACCTTTCTTGCAATGGGAGAAGTGCTTAACTTTGGGTTCAATCTTGCGGTGTCCTTACCCAGTGATAGCAGGGGAAGCAAGGCACATATTGTATTGTTTCCATCGAGGATAAAAAGATGGGGTTTATATCATATTGCATGCGTTTATCCCTCTACATCATGTCATCTTTGTTAATGCGTTACTCTGTTCTTTATGAACTTAATACTCTAGATGCATGCTGGATAGCGGTCGATGTGTGGAGTAATAGTAGTAGATGCAGACATGAGTTGGTCTACTTGTCATGGATGTGATGCCTATATACATGATCATGCCTAGATAATCTCATAATTATTCGCTTTTCTATCAATTGCTCGACAGTAATTTGTTCACCCACCGTAATACTAATGCTATCTTGAGAGAAGCCACTAGTGAAACCTATGGCCCCCGGGTCTATCTCTTATCATATAAGCTTTCAATTTACTTTTATTTGCATCTTTACTTTTTCTATCTATATCATAAAATACCAAAAATATATTTATGTTATCATATTATCTCTATCAGATCTCACTTTCGCAAGTGGCCGTGAAGGGATTGACAACCCCTTTATTGCGTTGGTTGTGAGTTCTTGTTTGTTTGTGTAGGTGCGTGGGACTTTTGAGGAGCCTCCTACTAGATTGATACCTTGGTTATCAAAAGCTGAGGGAAATACTTAAGCTACTATTGCTGCGTCACCCTTTCCTCTTCAAGGAAAACCAACGCAAGCTCAAGACGTAGCAAGAAGGATTTCTGGCGCCATTGCCGGGGAGGTCTTCGCTCAAGTGAAGACATACAAAATACCCATCACAAACTCATCTCCCTCACATTTACATTATTTGCCATTTGCCTCTCGTTTTCCTCTCTCCCACATCACCTTTGTCTTTCCTTCGACCCTCTTCCGTTCGATCTTGTGTCTCCATGTGCCTTCCTTTTGCTTGCATCTTTGCTTGATAGAAGTTTATGGATCCTAATCCACTTGCTAATCTTTTTAAGAGATCCAATTATGTTGAACCAATTGCTAGTGAGTTGTGTGCACTAGATTATCTTTATGAGGTTTTGCTTGAAATTCATGAATCTGAAAATTGTGATGAAGAAATTTATGAAGAGATTCACGATAGCTCCTTGAATAAAAAGCATGATTGCAATGATTTTACTATAAATTCTCTTGATGTCAATTGTGCTAATAATATGCAAAACCCTAAGCTTGGGGATGCTAGTTTTGCTATGTCTACTACTTGTTGCAATGATCATGATTGGGGTGATTCTTCTTACGATCTTGAAAATTTATTTGAGCCCCTTCATGAATATGAGATTGGTAATAATGTTTGAAATAATATTGAAAGTGGGTTTGAAAGAGTGTCAACTTTAGATCCCACATATTTGGAGAATGTTCAATCTTATGAAGTTTTTGATAAAAGTGGGTTTGGAGAGGTCATGACTTTAGTTAATGTTAATCCCACTATTTTGGAAGAGTGTCAACTTTGCATACATGTGGATCGTGTTAAGAATATGTTTTGTGATAGCTATATTGTTGAATTTTCTTATGATCCTACATGTAATTATTATGAGAGACGAAAATATGGTTGTAGAAATTTTCATGTTACTAAATTACCTCTCGTCATGTTGAGATTGCTACCGTCTCTTTCTTCTTCCTTGCATATGCTAGCTTTTGCTTGCCTTGCAAATTTGTGTGCTTACAATATGCCTATGCATAGGGAGTATGTTAGACTTAGATGTGTTTGTCACATGTTTTATGATGCTCTCTTTATGCTTCAATTCTTGTCTTTCATGTGAGCATCTCATTGAAATCTCAATGCCTAGCTAGGGGCGTTAAACGATAGCGCTAGTTGGGAGGCAACCCAATTTTATTTTATTTTCTTGCTTTTTGATTATTTTTAGTAATAAATATTTCATCTACCTTCTGTTTATATGTGTTTTTATGTTTTAATTAGTGTTTGTGCCAAGTAGAACCTATAGGATAACCTATGGTGATAGTTAATTTGATTCTGCTGAAAAACAGAAACTTTGCGCGCACGAAAATAATTTTAGTAATTCACAGAAACGTGCTTTTGCGTTGATTCTTTTTGCTGTAGATCAATAGACAAATTTCCCAGGACTTCCTAGTTTGGTAGGATTTTTAGAGTGCCATAAGTATTCTAGAGTTACAGATTGCTACAGAATGTTCTGTTTTTGACAGATTCTGTTGTTCGTGTGTTGTTTGCTTATTTTGATGCATCTATGGCTAGTATGTAAGGGTATGAACCACAGAGAAGTTGGAATACAGTATGTACCAATATAAATAAAGAATGAGTTCATTACAGTACCTTATGTGGTGGTTTTGCTTTCTTGCACTAACGGAGCTTATGAGATTTCCTGTTGAGTTTTGTGTTGTGAAGTTTTCAAGTTTTGGGTAAAGATTTGATGGATTATGGAATAAGGAGCTGCAAGAGCCTAAGCTTGGGGATGCCCAAGGCACCCCAAGATATTCAAGAATAGCCAAAATCATAAGCTTGGGGATGCCCCCGGAAGGCATCCCCTCTTTCGTCTTCGTTCATCGGTAACTTTACTTGGAGCTATATTTTTATTTGCCACATGATATGAATTTTGCTTGGAGCGTCGTGGATGATATTAGTATTTTCTTTTTAGTTTACCACAATCATCCTTGCTGCACCTTTTGGGAGAATCCCACTTGATTAGAATTTATTAGAACACTCTTTGTGCTTCACTTATATCTTTTGAGCTAGATAGTTTTTGCTCTAGTACTTCACTTATATATTTTAGAGCACGGCGGTGGCTTAATTTTGAAGAAATTGTTGATCTCTCATGCTTCACTTATATTATTTTGAGAGTCTTTTAGAACAGCATGTTATTTGCTATGGTTATAAAGTTGGTCCTAGAATGATGACCATCCAAGTTGGGTATAATAAAAACTATCATAGAAAGTGCATTAAACACTAGGATCAATTTGATGCTTGATAATCGTTTTGAGATATTAAGGTGATAAAATTAGAGTCATGCTAGTTGGGTAATTATGAAATTGAGAAATACTTGTGTTGAAGTTGGCAAGTCCCGTAGCATGCACACATGGTAAAAGTTGTGTGACAAAATTGTTGCATGAGGTGCTCTTTTAATTGTCTTCCTTATGTGTGGAGGTCGGGATCGTGCGATGGTTAACACCTACCAACCCTTCTCCTAGGAGCATGCGTAGTAGTACTTTGCTTCGAGGGCAAGTAACTTTTGCAATAAGTATATGAGTTCTTTATGACTAATGTGGGTCCATGGATATACGCACACTCACCCTTCCACTTTGCTAGCCTCTATTACGCCGTGCAACTTTCGCCGTTATCATGCACCCATTATTTACCTTCCTCAAAACAGCCACCATACCTACCTATTATGGCATTTCCATAGCCATTCCGAGATAAATTGCCATGCAACTTTCCACCGTACTGTTTATTATGACACGTTCCATCATTGTCATATTGCTCTTTGCATGATCATGCAGTTGACATTGTATTTGTGGCAAGGTGACGTTCATAATTTTTCATACATGTCACTCTTGATTCATTGCATATCCTGGTACACCGCCGGAGGCATTCATATAGAGTCATATTTTGCTCTAAGTGTTGAGTTATAATTCTTGAGTTGTAAATCAATAAAAGTGTGATGATCTTCATTATTAGAGCATCGTCCCAAGTGAGGAAAGGATGATGAAGACTATGATTCCCCCACAAGTCGGGATGAGACTTCGGACTTTAAATAAATAAAAAAAAGAGGCCAAAGTGCCCACCAAATAAAAAAGAGAGGCCAAAGTGCCCACCAAATAAAAAAGGAGGCCAAAGAGCCCACTAAATAAAAAAGAAGAAAGAAAAAAAGAAGAAAGAAAAAGAAAAAAGAAAAAGAAAAAATGAGAGAAAAAGAGAGAAGCAACAATGCTACTATCTATTTTCCACACTTGTGCTTCAAAGTAGCACCATGATCTTCATGATAGAGAGTCTCCTATCTTGTCACTTTCATATACTAGTGGGAATTTTTCATTATAGAACTTGGCTTGTATTTTCCAATGATGGGCTTCCTCAAAATGCGCTAGGTCTTCGTGAGCAAGCGAGTTGGATGCACACCCACTTAGTTTCTTTTGTTGAGCTTTCATACATTTATAGCTCTAGTGCATCCGTTGCATGGCAATCCCTACTCACTCACATTGATATCTATTGATGGGCATCTCCATAGCCCGTTGATACGCCTAGTTGATGTGAGACTATCCTCTCCCTTTTTGTCTTCACAACCACCACCATATACCACATATAGTGCTATGTCCATGGCTTGTGCTCATGTATTGCGTAAGAGTTGAAAAAGCTGAAGCGCGTTAAAAAGTATGAACCAATTGCTTGGCTGAAACCGGGGTTGTGCATGATGGGAGTATTTTGTGTAATTAAAATGAAGCATGGCCTAACTATATGATTTTGTAGGGATAAGCTTTCTTTGGCTATGCTATTTTGATAAGACATGATTATTTGTTAGTATGCTTCGAAGTATTTTTTAATGTTTTATAAGCTTTTATCTTGAATCATTTGGATCTGAATAATCATGCCACAATAAAGAAAATTACATTGAGAATTATGCTAGGTAGCATTGCACATCAAAAATTCTGTTTTTATTAGTTACCTACTCGAGGACGAGCAGGAATTAAGCTTGGGGATGCTTGATACGTCTCCAACGTATCTATAATTTTTTATTGTTCCATGCTATTATATTACTTGTTTTGGATGTTTATGGGCTTTACTTTACACTTTTATATCATTTTTGGGACTAACCTACTAACTGGTGGACCAGCCCGTATTGCTGTTTTGTGCCTATTTCAGTATTTCGAAGAAAAGGAATATCAAACGGAGTCCAAACGGAATGAAACCTTCGGGAGCGATTTTTTTGGAACGAACATGATCGAGAGGACTTTGAGTGGAAGTCAAGAAATAAACGAGGCGGCCACAAGGGTGGAGGGTGCCCACCCTACTAGGCGCGCCCCCTGTCTCAAGGGCCCCTCGGGCGTCCACCGACCTACTTCTTCCTCGTATATATACCCATATACCCCGAAAACATCAGAAGCGACCACGAAAAACTGTTTCCACCACCGTAACCTTCTATATCCGCGAGATCCCATCTTGGAGCCTTCGCCGGTGCTCCACCGGAGGGGAAATCTATCACGGAGGGCCTCTACATCATCTCCATGGCCTCTCCGATGAGTTGTGAGTAGTTTACCATAGACCTTCAGGTCCATAGTTATTAGCTAGATGGCTTCTTCTCTCTCTTTGAATCTCAATACCATGTTCTCCTTGATCTTCTTGGAGATCTATTCGATGTAACTCTTTTTGCGGTGTGTTTGTCGAGATCCGATGAATTGTGGGTTTATGATCAAGTTTATCTATGAGAAATATTTGAATCTCCTCTGAATTCTTTTATGTGTGATTAAGTTATCTTTGCAAGTCACTTCGAATTATCAGTTTGGTTTGGCCTACTAGATTGATCTTTCTTGCAATGGGAGAAGTGCTTAGCTTTGGGTTCAATCTTGCGGTGTCCTTTCCCAATGGCAGCAGGGGCAGCAAGGCACGTATTGTATTGTTGCCATCGAGGATAAAAAGATGGGGTTTATATCATATTGCGTGAGTTTATCCCTCTACATCATGTCATCTTTCTTAATGCGTTACTCTGTTCTTTATGAGCTTAATACTCTAGATGCATGCTGGATAGCGGTCGATGTGTGGAGTAATAGTAGTAGATGCAAGAAGGAGTTGGTCTACTTGTCACGGACGTGATGCCTATATACATGATCATGCCTAGATAATCTGATAATTATTCGCTTTTCTATCAATTGCTCGACAGTAATTTTGTCACCCACCGTAATGCTTATGCTATCTTGGGAGAAGCCACTAGTGAAACCTATGGCCCCCGGGTCTATCTCTTATCATATAAGCTTTCAATTTACTTTTATTTGCATCTTTACTTTTTTATCTATATCATAAAATACCAAAAATATATTTATCTTATCATATTATCTCTATCAGATCTCACTTCCTCAAGTGGTCGTGAAGGGATTGACAACCCCTTTATTGCGTTGGTTGCGAGTTCTTGTCTGTTTGTGTAGGTGCGTGGGACTTTTGAGGAGCCTCCTACTTGATTGATACCTTGGTTCTCAAAAACTGAGGGAAATACTTACGCTACTATTGCCGCATCACCCTTTCCTCTTCAAGGAAAACCAATACAAGCTCAACATGTAGCAATGTGTTGTCATTTGATGAACGAGATCACATCATTAGGAGAATGATGTGATGGACATGACTCATCCATTAGCTTAGCATTATGATCGTGACAGTTTCATTGCTACTGCTTTCTTCATGACTTATACAAGTTCCTCAAAGTGTGAGATTATGCAACCCCCGAATACCGGAGGAACACTTTGTGTGCTACCAAACGTCACAACGTAAATGGGTGATTACACTACTAGGGAAAACCCTAGTAGTAGCGCGGGTATTTTGCCTATCAGTAGCACGGGACATTGCGCTACTGATAAGGCGCTATAGCTAAAGTGTAGCAGTAGCGCCTGCCATCCCACGCTACTGCTATACATGGCTAGTAGTAGGGCGCTTTACGAAAGAGCATTGCTGCTAATATCTGCAGTGCTTTTTAGCAGGAAGCGCTACTGGTAAGGGAGCGCTACTGCTAACTTTATTCCCCTCGCTACTGCTAGTTTTATTAGTTTCTGTTTTTTCTACATATTTGTTTTGTATTTGAATAGGCTATATACAATAATCTTTAGCATATCATACACATACAAATGTAATCAGAGCATATACATACAAATAGTCTCATCAAATCATGTCATCATCATAATCATCATCCAACACAAAGTGGTCTCTCGTCATCATCTCGAAAATAGCGAGACAAGTCCCGATTACTTGCAACTACATTGTCATCCATCTAAACAATGATATATGCGAGAAGAGCTACACTATGAGTGAGAGCGGAACTATGAAGTACATGAGTTCGTATCCCTCTCTCGCATTAGCGTGAACCTAAACTAACTACTGGCTATCGCTCGGAAACCGGTACACCTGGGCATGACACTCCGGCCACTCGTCGTATACTCCTGGCGTAGCACTTCTTCGCCATCGATCATCTATGCACCTGCATTGTCACATGAGTCGATGATATGCAACATATATAGTTGAGCAACAGAAAGAGACAGACTTGGCAAAAATAGAAGCAACATATCATAAGCATAAACAACAAAGTTCATCGTACCCAAAATTCCCTAACTAGAGTGATCTTCGCTAGTCGAGGAGGAGGACGGTTTAATTACATCACAAATAAAGTTTCGCCGTGCATAACTCAAAGTTTTGTCATACAAAAAGTATGGACTAAACGGACACATTGTCATATATCGACAATCACTCCAACATGTCGTGCCATCCATCCATGTCAAGGAGAAAGTCCCTGAGCTTAGTGAAAGGCTTCATGTCGAGACGCTAAGAGGCTATGCTTGTTCAGACGTCTTCCCGCGACATTTCTCCTTCTTCGTAGAACATCCCTGTTTTTTCGAGGACCTCCTTCATGATGATTTGGGCAAGTTCGCGCTGGATGTGATATAACTCAGCTCAAAGTCGATGATCCTCGATATCTCCTAAGTGCTTTGCCCATTGCAGAATATGGGCATCGCCGGATTTAGGTGAAATGAGAAGGTTCTGGTGATCCCCTCTATACTCCAGCATGTGGTGTAGGACATAGAATCCATCATTAAGAGAATCACTCGGTTGCTGGATGCAGCAGAAGTCGGTCTTATGGCTGAAGGCGGGCCTGCCGTTCCTTGTCTTCTTGTCGTTGACCTCTCCACCCCCTTTGCTGTAGTAAAAGATAGCACTGTCGAGAAAAGACTTGATGTGGGTGTAATCCTTTTTGGTAATGTTCTTCGACGAGTCCATGTAAAGAGCGTGGGAGTATCGGGGGTAGAGGATGATGAGGATGGCGCGGCCGCCGCTGCGCAAAATAAGTAGACCTCAAATTAATTAGCCTCCACCTTGCAAATGAATGATTGAAATCGAAGGAAGGATATCCACGTGGATGACTTACAGGGGATGATAAGGCACGATAATCTCCTCCTTGTCCTTATTGGCGAGCATGAAATTGACGAGGTAGTCCCTCGCAAATTCACAATGCTTTGCACAGACTGCCAAGAAGCCCTCGTGCATGAAGTACGGGTCAACGACACAGATAAAAGGTATCTGTTCAACCCCGATGAGGTAGTTCATGTGCAAGGCATAAAGGCGGACAAACGTAAAATCCATCTTCTTCCAGTGATACATGTCGAAGATGTAATCGAATCGAAGAAAGAACTTGTCCGCAGGGAATGTGTCGATGTACGAAAATTGCCGCGGCACGTTAACCACGTAGAGTGGGTATCCTGGATTTTTGAGGCGATGAGGCATTTCTCTCTCTGCAACACATCGTCATGAAGTCTCCTTACATCGCTGAATCTGGCCCCTATTGCTGCTTTAGGTAGGATTGGTTCACCGGCGATATGCCATTTTGCCGCACCGGGGTATCCATATGGTCTTGAACCCGAGGCTGCTGAGGCAACTGGATCATAGAATCAGCTTTTTTGCCTTTCCTCGGTCTCTTCCTAGACTTCTTTGGTACCGGAAGGTTGTCCATAATACGTTCAGACTCCAAAGGCGGCAATTCAGGCACCGACTCATGACGCTCAAACCCTAAGTAGGCGCCAGTATT
Source organism: Triticum dicoccoides (assembly GCF_002162155.2). NCBI lineage: Eukaryota > Viridiplantae > Streptophyta > Magnoliopsida > Poales > Poaceae > Triticum > Triticum dicoccoides. The sequence goes on from NC_041389.1 coordinate 503,496,847, forward strand.
GACATATTGTTGAGTGTCATCGTCATCCTCATCCTTATCTATGGCGACGTCACCAACAACTAATGGAGCCTCTTCCTCACCCCCTCCGCTATCACCTAGCACGACAGCCGACGCTAATTGAGTAGGTGAGGTGTTGATGTTCAAACTTAACTATGTGCTCGTGGGTGTGCTCCCAGCCACCTCCAGACGAAGCAGACTCTTTGGCCACAACAGGACCCACCCATTGCAACAATCACCAAACCATCGTGGGGTCTCGTCGTCATCCCCCACTACTACCAGAGGAGCCAAATTCTCATGGCCCGGTTTGACACTGGCTACGGAAACCTTGAAGACGTCCGGGGGGATCGGCCGGCTGTGGAACAATGGCTCGTTCGGCTCCATTATCGTTGCCTTCCCCACGTCTACCTTCTGGTCGCTGATGGTGTACAATATGGCGCACGGGGTTTCATCGACCTGCAAAGAAAAGTCTGCGATGTGAGACATTCGAAAGGTTCCGAAAATGGGAGATTATACATTTATTGAAGAGGGCCGGTGTGACAGATACCATGAGGGCGTCGAGCTCAGCCAAAGACAAAGCACCGCCGAGCACGTCCGGTGCCGGAGCCGGTGTCGGAGCAGGTGCAGCTGCAGGTGCTGGTGCAACGCTAGTCGAGCTGCTCCCCAAGAAGTCAACAAGGGGAAAGTCTGCTGCATTTTTTTTGGATTTTGCCTGGTCCATTTGAAAACGGCCAGAACCAAGGTAGTAGACATATCTACAACCACATGTTTTGCGGCAGCTACCGCTGTTGCGACTGTCTCAGATGATTTCTTCTCAACCGCAATCTCAACCTTCTTGTCGATGTTTTCTTCAGTTAACCTCCGTCTTTCCTTTCTCTCCTCCGTGGTCTCATGGTAGTACTTTTTCCACGTGGCGCCGTCTCCGACACCGTGCACGCGTCCATACGATAGTCAAGTCTCCGCTGGGAGTCCTTTCAATATGTTCAATGCCCGGTTGAATGGAGTGTCCCACTTGGGCCTCGCCAACGCCTCAGACGGCGAGTCGCTTTCGGCCGCAATCCTGTGCTGCTCTCTCTGTAAAAGGCACAAGGATCGTTTACAAATATGACTAACTGCAGTCGAATTGATCAGATACTAAAATTACCAGCAGTCTCATGAACTCCATCATGATCGTGTTCGTCTCGAAAACCTTCTTCACTGGGTCCCAACGGTGTCGGGCCCTGAGGACGTCACGCTCCTGCGGGACGGTGAACTCTACCAAGGGGTCTGGGATGCCTAGACTCGCGGCTTCCGCGTCCTCCTTGGCCCATATGGACCTCTTGCTGCCGTAACCACGGCTTCCGAGGTGGTGGCTGATATGTCTCCAACGTATCTATAATTTATGAAGCATTCGTGCTATTTTATTATCTCTTTTGAATGATTACATGCTTTATTATACACTTTTATATTACTTTTGGGACTAACCTACTAACCGGAGGCCCATCCCATATTGCTGTTTTATTGCCTATTTCAGTATTTCGAAGAAAAGGAATATCAAACGGAGTCCAAACGGAATAAAACCTTCGGGAGCGTGATTTTTGGAAAGGATATGATCCGAGAGACTTGGAGTTCAAGCCAGGGAAGGTTCGAGGAAGCCAGGAGATAGGAGGGCGCGCCCACCCCCCTGGGCGCGCCCCTGTCTCCTGGGCCCCCCGAGGCTCCCCCGACCGACTTCTTTCGCCTATATAAGTCCACGTACCCTAAAAACATCGAAGAAGAAGATAGATTGGGAGTTCCGCCACCGCAAGCCTCTGTAGCCACCAAAAACCTCTCATGAGCCCATTCCGGCACCCTGCCGGTGGGGGAACCCATCACCGGTGGCCATCTTCATCATCCCGGTGGTATCCATGTCGAGGAGGGAGTAGTTCACCCTCGGGGGCTGAGGGTATGTACCAGTAGCTATGTGTTTGATCTCTCTCTCTCTCTCTCTCGTGTTCTCTATATGGCACGATCTTGATGTATCACGAACTTTGCTATTATAGTTGGATCTTATGATGTTTCTCCCCCTCTACTCTCTTGTGATGAATTGAGTTTCCCTCTTGAAGTTATCTTATCGGATTGAGTCTTTAATGATTTGAGAACACTTGATGTATGTCTTGCCGTGCGTATCTGTGGTGATAATGGGATATCACGTGCCACTTGATGTATGTTTTGGTGATCAACTTGCGGGTTCCGCCCATGAACCTATGCATAGGGTTTGGCACATGTTTTCGCCTTGACTCTCCCGTAGAAACTTTGGGGCACTCTTTGAAGTACTTTGTGTTGGTTAAATAGATGAATCTGAGATTGTGTGATGCATATCGTATAATCATGCCCACGGATACTTGAGGTGACAATGGAGTATCTAGGTGACATTAGGGTTTTGGTTGATTTGTGTCTTAAGGTGTTATTCTAGTACGAACTCTTGAATAGATTGATCCGAAAGAATAACTTTGAGGTGGTTTCGTACCCTACCATAATCTCTTCGTTTGTTCTCTACTATTAGTGGCTTTGGAGTGACTCTTTGTTGCATGTTGAGGGATTGTTATATGATCTATCTATGTTATTATTGTTGAGAGAACTTGCACTAGTGAAAGTATGAACCCTAGGCCTTGTTTCCTACCATTGCAATACCGTATACGCTCACTTTTATCATTAGTTACCTTGCTGTTTTTATAATTTCAGATTACAAAAACCTATATCTACCATCCATATTGCACTTGTATCACCATCTCTTCGCCAAACTAGTGCACCTATACAAGTTATCATTGTATTGGGTGTGTTGGGGACACAAGAGGCTCTTTGTTATTTGGTTACAGGGTTGCTTGAGAGAGACCATCTTCATCCTACGCCTCCCACGGATTGATAAACCTTAGGTCATCCACTTGAGGGAAATTTGCTACTGTCCTACAAACCTGTGCACTTGCAGGCCCAACAACGTCTACAAGAAGAAGGTTGTGTAGTAGACATCAAGCTCTTTTCTGGCGCTCTTGCCGGGGAGGCTAGGTAAGCGGCACTCACACCCCGTCAACTAAGCTCTTTTCTGGCGCCGTTGCTGGGGAGGTGAGTGCTTGAAGGTATATCTTTAGATCTTGCAATCGAATCTTTTTGTTTCTTGTTTTATCACTAGTTTAGTTTATAAAATAAAACTACAAAAAAATGGAATTGAGTTTGTCTCATACGCTTCGTCTTTTTAATATCTTTCGTGAGTATGATGAAAAGAAAATTGTGCTCAAGTGCTAGAAGAAGAATTACATAGAATGCTTGGCATGAAATATGTGAATGATGAGCATGATTGCAATGTTGTTAGTATGAATTCCTTGAATATCCATGATACTAATGATATGCAAAGCCACAAGCTTGGGGATGCTATGTTTGATGAAGATGATATTTTTGTCCCCCAAGTTTTGATGAGCAAATTTATTATGATGAAAGCATGCCTCCTATTTATGATGATTATATTGATGAAAGTGGGTTTGAAAGAGTGTCAACTTTAGGAAGTAGTGATCCCACTATTTTGGAGGATGTTGAATCCTACTCATGGAAAACTTCGGCATGACTTTTGCTAAAAAGTGGACAAATCGAGAACCTAAAATTTGCCAGAACAGAAATGAATCAACAGTCTGGCAAAACATAGGCCACTCGGCTTCATTCCCTGGAAACAACAAAGCCACTTGGGCACAATCGAACCACTTCAATGAAAAGATATAACATGACCACTTCAATGAAATGATATAATCAACAATAAAAGTCTAGGAAGGGATAATCTTTAAAACAAAACTTGCCTAAATTCTTTTCCTTGAAAAATAGTGGTATTTTCAAAAATCTAAAACCTTTGCAAAATGACCTCACTAAACACTTCTCTTCCTAGGACAGAACCCAAATTATGTTGATCTAGCTATTCCTCTCTCTCACACGCACACACACATTATTTTCTCTAACCCTTATTTGCCTAGGACAGAACCCAATCAAATTGCAAAGGAACTCCATTTCTCTAACCCTTCTGACCTAATGCTCTAAAATAAAAAATTTCTCTAACCTAGCCAACCTACTTAACCTAGCTTGTTAATCTAACGAACCAAATTAACCTACCTATTTCACCTAGTTAGTTAACCTAGTTTACCTAGATAATTAACCTAATTAAACTAGTTAACATAGCTAGTTCTCTGTCAAAGCCCTAAATAAATTTTTGCACTAACCTAGATAATTAACCTAATTAAACTAGTTAACCTAGCTGGTTCTCTATCAAAGCCCTAAATAATTTTTGCACTAACCTAGATAATTAACCTAATTAAACTAGTTAACCTAACTAGTTCTCTGCCAAAGCCCTAACTAAATTTTTGCACTAACCTAGATAATTAACATAATTAAACCAGTTAACCTAGGTTCTCTATCCAGTGTTTGTGCTATATATGCATGAGAGAGAGAGGAGGGGTGGGGGCTTATAGAGGATGGCTTCGGTGGTGGTGAGGGAGGCAGTGGTGGCGAGGGAGGCAAGGGTGTCTCCGGTGACAGCGAGGAAGGCAGTTGTGGCGAGGGAGGATCCGGTGGCGTTGATGGGGTCTCCGGCGGCATTGATGAGGCCGCGCGGCTCCGATGGCGTTGGAGGCGGCTCCGGTGGCGTCGACAGTGCGCGGCTCTAGTGGCTTCGGGGGCGTCGACGTCGGCAGGAGACGGCGGCGAAGTGGGGCGACAATGAATCAGGGAGACGGCGGTGGGGTGGGTCGAGGGATTCGAGGGAGAAGTGGTGGCCGGGGGAAAATGGTTTTTTGGTTAAGTCAAACTTAGTAGTAGCGCGTTTCGCAAAATGCGCTATAGCTAAGGTAGCTATAGCGGTTTTCACAAAAAGCACTACTGCTATAGCTATGTAATTTCCTTTCATTTTCTTATTTCCTTTTCTGTTTCTATAGCGGGGGTCTAGGAAAGGCGCTACAGCTACATTAGCTATAGCGCCTCTTACGAACAGACGCTACTGCTACGCCCTTCTCCTTTTTTTGCCTTTTCATTTATTTTGCTTTACATTTTATTTTTTCCTTTCTCCTTTTTCTATTTCTTTCATTTTCATTTACTTTTCTATTTGTTTTTCATTTTATTTTATTTCCATTAGCAGTAGCGCTTTTCATAGGAAACGCGCTACTACTTATGTCCTAGCGATATCGCGCTTATTTCAAGCCCGCTACTGCTATACGTAGCCTATCGTCTTAGCAATGGGAATATTAGTAGTAGCGCTTTTACACGTGCACGCGCTACTACTACAATTTTATCTGTAGCGCCCTTTTCGCTCATGCGCTACTGCTATCTAGCACTAGCAACCTTTTTTGACCCGCGCTACTGCTAAATTTCTGTGTATAAGGTTTTCCCTAGTAGTGTTATAAAGGAGCTCTACAGGTGTCTCCGAAGGTGTTTGTTGGGTTGGCATAGATCGAGATTAGGATTTGTCTCTCCGTGTTTCGGAGAGGTATCTCTGGGCCCTCTCGGTAATACTCATCACTATAAGCCTTGCAAGCATTGTGATAATGAGTTAGTTGCGGGATGAAGTATTACGGAACAAGTAAAGAGACTTGCTGGTAACGAGATTGAACAAGGTATGATGATACCGACGATCGAATCTCGGGCAAGTAACATACCGATGATAAAGGGAACAATGTAACCGATAAAGATCTTCGTAGAATATGTAGGAAACAATATGAGCATCCAGGTTCCGCTATTGGTTATTAACCGGAGACGTGTCTCGGTCATGTATACATAGTTCTCGAACCCGTAGGGTCCGCACGCTTAACGTTCGATGACAATTGGTATTATGAGTTTATGTGATATGATGTACTGAAGGTTGTTCCGAGTCCCGGATGAGATCACGAACATGAAAAGGAGTCTTGAAATGGTCGAGACATAAAGATTGATATATTGGACGACTATGTTCGGACACCGGAAGTGTTCCGGAGAAGATTCAGATAAAACCGGAGTACCGTGGGGTTACCGGACCCCCCCCCCCCGGGGGGTTTAATGGGCCTCATGGGCCAAGTGGTGGAAGAGAGGAGGCAGGCCAAGGTGTGGCGCGTGACCCCCTAGCCAAAACCGAATTGGACTAGGGGGGCCGACCCCCCTTTCCTTCTCTCCTCCCCCTCCTTCCCCCTTCTCCTTGTTGGAATAGGAAGGGGGGGGCGATTCCTACTTGGAGTAGGATTGCCCCCCCTATGGCGCACCTTCTCCCCTGGCCGGCCTCCTCCTGCCTCCCTCCTTTATATACGGGGAGGGGGACACCCCATAGACACACAAGTTGATTTTTTAGTCATGTGTGGTGCCCCCCTCCACAGATTTCCACCTCGGTCATATTGTCGTAGTGCTTAGGCGAAGCCCTGCGCCGGTAAACTTCATCATCACCGTCACCACGCCGTCATGCTGACGGAACTCTCTCTCGACCTTAGCTGGATCTAGAGTTCGAGGGACGTCACTGAGATGAACGTGTGCAAATCGCGGAGGTGCCGTGTGTTCGGTACTTGATCGAATGAATCGCGAAGACGTTCGACTACATCAACCGCGTTACTTAACGCTTCCGCTTTCGGTCTACGAGGGTACGTGGACGCACTCTCCCTCTCGTTGCTATGCATCACCTACATAGATCTTGCGTGATCGTAGGATTTTTTTTTGAAATTACCGTTGATGACCCACAAGTATAGCGGATCTATCGTAGTCCTTTTGATAAGAGTGTCGAACCCAATGAGGAGCAGAAGGAAATGATAAGCGGTTTTCAGCAAGGTATTCTCTACAAGTACTGAAATAAGTGGTAACAGATAGTTTTGTGATAAGATAAATTGTAACGAGCAACAAGCAACAAGAGTAAATAAAGTGCAGCAAGGTAGCCCAATACTTTTTATAGCAAAGGACAAGCCTGGAGAAACTCTTATAATAGGAAAAGCGCTCCCGAGGACACATGGGAATATCGTCAAGCTAGTTTTCATCACGCTCATATGATTTGCGTTCGGTACTTTGATAATTTGATATGTGGGTGGACCGGTGCTTGGTTGTTGTTCTTACTTGAACAAGCATCCCACTTATGATTAACCTCTATTGCAAGCATCTGCAACTACAACAAAAGTATTAAGGTAAACCTAACCATAGCATGAAACATATGGATCCAAATCAGCCCCTTACGAAGCAACGCATAAACTAGGGTTTAAGCTTCTGTCACTCTAGCAACCCATCATCTACTTATTACTTCCCAATGCCTTCCTCTAGGCCCAAATAATGGTGAAGTGTTATGTAGTCGACGTTCACATAACACCACTAGAGGCTAGACAACATACATCTTATCAAAATATCGAACGAATACCAAATTCACATGACTACTAATAGCAAGACTTCTCCCTTGTCCTCAGGAACAAACGTAACTACTCACAAAGCATATTCATGTTTAAAATTAGAGGGGTAATAATATGCATAAAGGATTTGAACATATGATCTTCCACCAAATAAACCAACTAGCATCAACTATAAGGAGTAATCAACACTACTAGCAACCTACTAGCACCAATCCCGGACTTGGAGACAAGAATTGGATACAAGAGATGAACTAGGGTTTGGAGATGAGATGGTGCTGGTGAAGATGTTGATGGAGATTGACCTCTCCCGATGAGAGGAGCGTTGGTGGTGACGATGGTGATGATTTCCCCCTCCCGGAGGGAAGTGTCCCCGGCAGAACAACTCTGCCAGAGCCCTAGATTGGTTCCGCCAAGGTTCTGCCTCGTGGCGGCGGAGTTTCGTCCCGAAAGGTTGCCTAACATTTTTTTCTCATCGAAAGACTTCATATAGGAGAAGATGGGCGTCGAAGAGCCACCAGGGGGGCCACGAGGTAGGGGGGCGCACCCCAGGGGGGCGCCCCCCACCCTCGTGAGCAGGGTGTGGGCCCCCTAGCCTTCATCTTTGGCAACAATTTTTCTTTATTTATTTTAAGATATTCCGTGGAGTTTCAGGACTTTTGGAGTTGCGCAGAATAGGTCTCCAATATTTGCTCCTTTTCCAGCCCAGAATTCCATCTGCCGGCATTCTCCCTCTTCATGTAAACCTTGTAAAATAAGAGAGAATAGCCATAAGTATTGTGACATAACGTGAAATAACTGCCCATAATGCAATAAATATTGATATAAAAGCATGATGCAAAATGGACGTATCAGCTCCCCCAAGCTTAGACCTCGCTTGTCCTCAAGCGAAAAGCCGATAACAATAAATATGTCCTCATGTTTAGAGGTAGAGGCATCGATAAAAATAAAATACGGACATGAAGGCATCAGGATTATTTCCATAACAGCAACATATATAGATTTTGTCATATGATTACTTATGTTCAAGTGATGATATTTTCACAATGCAAAAGTATGAATCAGAAACCTTATTGAGCACCAACAAATTATAACCTCAGTCATTGAAGCAATTGCAATTTATCATAACATCGGAAAGAGTCTATGTCAGAGCTTAAAAGCAAGTCCACATACTCAACTATCACTTAGTCCTTCATAATTGCTAACACTCACGCAATACTTGTGGTTACGGAGTTTTAATCGGACACAGAGAAAGATAGGGGCTTATAGTTTTTCCCCACAACCTTTTACCTCAAGGGTAATGTCAACAATAATAATTCATGCTCCCCCACATCCAATTAGATATGTATATCACGTTCTTTCCAACATGCTGAGCTTGCCAAAGGATAAAATGAAAAAGGAAAGGTGAAGATCACCGTGACTCTTGCATAAGGTAGAGGATTGTAATAAAAGATAGGCCCTTCGCAGAGGGAAGCAGAGGTTGTCATGCGCGTTTCGGGTTGATGCACAAAATCTTAATGCAAAAGAACGTCACTTTATATTGCCCCTTGTATGTGGACCTTTATTATACAGTCCGTCGCTTTTATTACTTCCATAACAAGTTCGTACAAAGCTTATTTTCTCTGCACTAATAAGTCATGCATATTTAGAGAGCAATTTTTATTGCTTGCACCGATGACAACTTACTTGAAGGATCTTACTCAATCCATAGGTAGATATGGTGGACTCTCATGGCAAAACTGGTTTAAGGGTATTTGAAAGCACAAGTAGTATCTCTACTTGGTGCTGAGAATTTGGCTAGCATGAGAGGGAAAGGCAAGCTCAACATGTTAGAGGATCCATGACAACATACTTTATCTTAGATATAAGAAAACATAACTCATCACGTTGCCTTCCTTGTCCAACATCAACTCTTTAGCATGTTGTATTTTAATGAGTGCTCCAAATCATAAAAGATGTCAATGATAATATATCTATATGTGAAACCTCTCTTTCCTTATTACTTCCTATTAATTGCAACAATGACCAAAGCTATATTTGCCAACTCCCAACAACTTTTAATCATCATGCTCTTTCTATGTGAAGTCATTACTTTCAATAAGATCAATATGAACTCTTTGTTTCTTTTTATTCTTTTTCTTCTTTCTATTCACCCAAGATCATGGCAAAATAATCAAGCCCTTGACTCAACACTAATCTTTATTATATAGATAGCTCACGGACTCGATTACATAGACGGATCATAAAGCAAAACTCAAAACTAGATCATGCCATAAACTTTATTCTACTAGATCAAGATACTACTAATAGGACCGAACTAAGAAAAATGGTAAAGATAGGAGTTGTGATTGTGATACGATACCGGGGCACCTCCCCCAAGCTTGGCAGTTGCCAAGGGGAGTGACCATACTCATGTGATTATGTCTCCTTCTTTGTTGTTGGTGTAATATTCTTGGCGATGATTCCCCTCAAGATACGGTTCTCCTCCTCGAGCTTACTGACTTGCTGCTTGAGGTCCATTATTTCCTTGCGAAGCTTTCCTGTAACGGCTAAAGCTCCTTGTACCCAAGGGTGTTGCATAGCCACGGGAGAACAAGAGACACTCCTCCTCATATTTTCATAAGAAAGAAATCTAACATTGGAAGGGATAACCGAGTTTGGAATAGCTGAGCTTTGTAGTTCCCCCATCGTAAACCCATCTCCGAGGCGAGAGGTGACTTCTTAATCTTCCATGGCATCTACCCTCATCAGGTCAGCCTCCATCTCTTCCTCCATTGTTGGCCCAAAGTGGTCAGCGTCGCTGTTTGCCCTTGGTTCGGTGCCGGGTTAGATACCAGGCTCTCCCCGACTGACTCTTGAGAAGACATCTTGCTCTAATCTACAGCAGCAACAACTCAAAACAAGAACAGAGGATATTTGCGTGATACGAGAGTCAAAACCTTCGGGAGAATATATAATAAATTTTTACTGACCAAAATACGTAACATGCAAGAAAACAGAGTCGGAGGGCACACGAGGTGCTCACGAGGTAGGGGGCGCGCCCAGGGGAGTAGGGCGCGCCCACCACCCTCGTGGAGGCCTCGTGTCCTTCCCGGACTGCCACTTATTTTTCTATTTTTCTAAATATTCCAAAACGGAGAAATATTGCCTTAAAAATTGTTTTGGAGTCGGTTTACTTACCGTACCACATACCTATTCCTTTTCGGAGTCTGAAACGGTCTGGAAAGTGTCCCTTATGTATTCCTCCGGGGTTACGGTCTCAATAATATTGGTTTCAACATTTATGGGATTACCTGTGATATAATGTTTGATTCTTTGACCGTTTACCACCTTCGGATTTGTGCCTTCAAAGTTGTTGATTTTTATGGCACCAGAACGATAGACCTCCTCGATAACGTAGGGACCTTCCCATTTAGAGAGAAGTTTTCCTGCAAAAAATCTTAAACGAGAGTTGTATAGCAATACATAATCACCTACATTAAACTCACGCTTTTGTATTCTTTTGTCATACCATCTTTTAACTTTTTCTTTAAACAACTTGGCATTATCATAAGCTTGGTTTCTCCATTCATCAAGTGAGCTAATATCAAATAACCTCTTCTCACCGGCAAGTTTGAAATCATAGTTGAGCTCTTTAATAGCCCAATATGCCTTATGTTCTAGTTCGAGAGGTAAGTGACATGCTTTTCCATAAATCATTTTATACGGAGACATACCCATAGGATTCTTATATGCAGTTCTATTGGCCCATAATGCATCATCAAGTTTCTTGGACCAATTCTTTCTAGACCTATTAACAGTCTTTTGCAAAATTAATTTGAGCTCTCTATTGCTCAATTCTACTTGACCACTAGACTGTGGGTGATATGGAGATGCAATTCTATGATTAGCGTCATATTTAGCAAGCATTTTACGGAAAGCACCATGAATAAAGCGTGAACCACCATCAGTCATTAAATACCTAGGGACTCCAAACCTCGAAAAAATAACTTCCTTAAGCATTTTAATAGAAGTGTTATGATCAACACTACTAGTTGGAATAGCTTTTACCCACTTAGTAACGTAATCAACAGCAACTAAAATATGTGTATATCCATTAGAGGCAGGAAAATGTCCCATATAATCAAAGCCCCAAACATCAAATGGTTCAATAACAAGTGAATAATTCATAGGTATTTCTTGACGTCTACTAATATTGCCAACTCTTTGACATTCATCGCAAGACAAAACAAACTTACGGGCATCCTTGAAGAGAGTAGGCCAATAAAAACCGGATTGCAATACCTTATGTGCAGTTCTATCTCCAGCGTGGTGTCCTCCATAAGCTTCGGAGTGACACTTGCGTAGGATCTGTTCCTGTTCATGCTCAGGTACACAACGTCTAATAACACCATCTACTCCTTGTTTATAAAGATGTGGGTCATCCCAAAAGTAATGTCGCAAATCATAGAAAAACTTTTTCTTTTGTTGGTATATGAAGCTAGGTGGTATAAATTTAGCGACAATATAATTAGCATAATCAGCATACCATGGAGTGCTACGATAAGTGCTTATGAAATTTAATTGCTCATCAGGAAAGCTATCATCAATAGGTAGTGGGTCATCAAGAACATTCTCGAACCTAGATAAGTTATCTGCAACGGGGTTCTCAGCTCCTTTTCTATCAACAATATGCAAATCAAATTCTTGCAGCAAGAGAACCCATCTAATAAGCCTAGGTTTTGCATCTTTCTTTTCCATAAGATATTTAATAGCAGCATGATCAGTGTGAATAGTTAATTTAGAGTCTACAATATAGGGTCTGAATTTATCACAAGCAAATACAACTGCTAAAAGTTCCTTTTCGGTAGTAGCATAATTTCTTTGAGCATTGTCTAGAGTCTTACTAGCATAATGGATAACATTTAATTTCTTATCAACTCTTTGCCCTAGAACATCACCTACAGCATAATCACTAGCATCACACATAATTTCAAAGGGTAAATTCCAGTCAGGTGGCTGAACAACAGGTGTAGAGACTAATGCTTTCTTAAGTATTTCAAATGCTTCTACACAATCATCATCAAAGAGAAATGGTACATATTTTTGTAATAAATTAGTCAGAGGCCGAGTAAATTTTGAGAAGTCCTTAATGAACCTCCTATAAAATCCAACGTGACCAAGGAAACTTCTTATACCTTTGATGTCCTTGGGACATGGCATCTTTTCAATAGCATCAACCTTGGCTTTATCAACTTCAATACCTCTTTCAGAAACTTTATGCCCCAAGACAATACCTTCATTAACCATAAAGTGGCACTTTTCCCAATTCAAGACAAGATTAGTTTCTTCACATCTCTGCAAAACTCGATCAAGATTGCTCAAGCAATCATCAAAAGAGGAACCATAGACGGAAAAATCATCCATGAAAACCTCACATTTTTTTCCACAAAAGTCAAAGAATATAGCCATCATGCATCTTTGAAAGGTAGCAGGTGCATTACATAAACCAAAAGGCATATGTCTATAAGCAAAAGTACCAAAAGGGCATGTAAAAGTAGTCTTTGATTGATCTTTAGCGGACATAGGTATTTGAGAGAAACCAGAATAACCATCTAGAAAGCAATAATGTGTATGTTTGCATAATATTTCTAGATTTGATCAATAAAAGGTAAGGGGTAATGATCTTTCTTAGTTGCTTTATTTAATATGCGGAAATCAATTATGATCCTATAACCTGTGATAATTCTTTGCGGGATCAATTCATCTTTATCATTAGGGACAACAGTAATACCTCCCTTCTTAGGGACACAATGGACAGGACTTACCCACTGACTATCAGCAACGGGATAAATTATACCTGCCTCCAGAAGCTTGAGTATTTCTTTTCTTATCACTTCTTTCATTTTATGATTCAAACGTCGTTGAGGATCACGAACTGGTTTGGCATCCGCTTCCAAATTTATTTTATGTTGACATAGAGTGGGACTAATGCCCTTAAGATCATCAAGAGTATATCCAATAGCGGCACGGTGCTTCTTCAGAGTTTTCAATAATCTTTCTTCTTCATGCTCTAAAAGGTTAGCACTAATAATAACAGGATATATTTTCTTTTCATCAAGATAAGCATATTTAAGATTATTAGGCAACGGTTTAAGCTCAAACACGGGATCACCCTTGGGCGGAGGAGGATCTCCTAGGATTTCAACAGGCAAATTGTGTTGTAGAATAGGTTCCTGTTTAAAGAATACTTCATCTATTTCCCTTCTTTCATTCATGAACATATCATTTTCATGGTCTAGCAAATATTGTTCTAGAGGATCACTAGGAGGTACGGCAATAGAAGCAAGACCAATAATTTCATCCTTACTAGGCAATTCTTCCTCACGATGTTGTTTACTAAATTTAGAGAAATTAAACTCATGAACCATATCATCCAAGCCAATAGTAACAACATTCTTTTCGCAATCTATCTTAGCATTAACAGTATTCAAGAAGGGTCTACCAAATATAATGGGACAAAAGCTATCTTGTGGGGAACTGAGAACCAGAAAATCACCAGGATATTTAGTTTTCCCACACAAGACTTCAACATCTCTAACAATTCCCACCGGTAAAATAGTATCTCTATTGGCAAGTTTAATTGTGACATCAATTTCTTCTAACTCAGCAGGTGCAATTTCATGCTTAATTTCTCTATATAAATCATAAGGTATAACACTAGCACTAGCACCCATATCACATAAGCCATGATAACAATGATCTCCTATTTTAACAGAAATAAAAGGCACGCCTACCACAGGTCTATGTTTATCTTTAGCACAAGGTTTAGCAATTCTAGCAGTTTCACCACAGAATTGAATAACATGCCCATCAATATTATCAGACAAGAGATCTTTAACAATAGCAATATTAGGTTCTACTTTGATTTGCTCAGGAGGTGTATAAGTTCTAATATTGCTTTTACGAACAACAGTTGAAGCTTTAGCATGATCCTTCATTCTAACAGGGAAAGGTGGGTTCTCAACATAAGAAGTGGGAACAATAGGATCATTATAAGTGACAGTCTTTTCTTCAACTTTAATAGGTGCAGCTACTTTTACTTCTATGGGAGGATGATATTTAAACCACTTCTCCTTGGGGAGATCAACATAGGTAGCAAAAGATTCACAGAAAGAAGCTACTATCTCAGAGTCAAGTCCATATTTAGTGCTAAACTTACGGAAAATATCGGTATCCATAAAAGATTTAACACAATCAAACTTAGGTGTCATACCTGACTCCTTACCTTCGTCGAGGTCCCAATCTTCAGAGTTGCGTTTAATTCTATCAAGTAAATTCCATCTAAATTCAATAGTCTTCATCATAAAAGAGCCAGCACAAGAAGTATCGAGCATGGTGCGATTGTTATCAGAAAGCCGAGCATAAAAACTTTGAATAATTATTTCTCTTGGGAGCTCATGATTGGGGCATGAATATAACATTGATTTAAGCCTCCCCCAAGCTTGTGCGATGCTTTATCCTTCGCGAGGCCAAAAATTATATATATAATTGCAATCACGGTGAACAAGATGCATAGGGTAATACTTTTGATGAAATTCAATTTCAATCTTTTATAGTTCCATGATCTCGTATCATCACATAGCCTGTACCATGTCAATGCGTCTCCCTTCAAAGATAAAGGGAAAAACTTCTTTTTAACAACATCATCGGGTATACCTGCAAGCTTAAATAGTTCACAAACTTCATCCACGTAGAGTAGATGTTCATCAGGATGCTTTGTTCCATCTCTTGTAGAAGTGTTAGCTAGCAGCTTTTCCATCATACCCGAAGGAATTTCAAAAGGAGTTTCATTTTCAATAGGTTTAGTAGGTTGAGGAGCAACTCTTTGCTCTACTGGGTGGGGTGAAGATACCCCGAACAAGCCCCTCAGAGAATTACTTTCCATAGTAACAAGTGACAGAAAATTTCAGCACACTATATAAATTTTTCCATACCAAATTCCACCTACCAAAGGCGCTACACTCCCCGGCAACGGCGCCAGAAAAGAGTCTTGATGACCCACAAGTATAGGGGATCTATCGTAGTCCTTTCGATAAGTAAGAGTGTCAAACCAACGAGGAGCAGAAGGAAATTATAAGCGGTTTTCAGTAAGGTATTCTCTGCAAGTACTGAAATAAGTGGTAACAGATAGTTTTGTGATAAGATAAATTGTAACGAGAAACAAGTAACAAGAGTAAATAAAGTGCAGCAAGGTGGCCCAATTCTTTTTATAGCAAATGACAAGCCAGGACAAACTCTTATAATAGGAAAAGCGCTCCCGAGGACACATGGGAATATCGTCAAGCTAGTTTTCATCATGCTCATATGATTCACGTTCGGTACTTTTCTAATTTGATATGTGGGTAGACCGGTGCTTGGGTTCTGTTCTTACTCTAACAAGCATCCCACTTATGATTAACCTCTATTGCAAGCATCCACAACTACAACAAAAGTATTAAGGTAAACCTAACCATAGCATGAAACATATGGATCCAAATCAGCCCCTTACGAAGCAACGCATAAACTAGGGTTTAAGCTTCTGTCACTCTAGCAACCCATCATCTACTTATTACTTCCCAATGCCTTCCTCTAGGACCAAATAATGGTGAAGTGTTATGTAGTCGATGTTCACATAACACTACTAGAGGCTAGACAACATACATCTTATCAAAATATCGAACGAATACCAAATTCACAAGACTACTAATAGCAAGACTTCTCCCTTGTCCTCAGGAACAAACATAACTACTCACAAAGCATATTCATGTTCAGAATCAGAGGGTAATAATATGCATAAAGGATTTGAACATATGATCTTCCACCAAATAAACCAACTAGCATCAACTACAAGGAGTAATCAACACTACTAGCAACCTACTAGCACCAATCCCGGACTTGGAGACAAGAATTGGATACAAGAGATGAACTAGGGTTTGGAAATGAGATGGTGCTGGTGAAGATGTTGATGGAGATTACCCTCTCCCGATGAGAGGAGTGTTGGTGATGACGATGGTGATGATTTCCCCCTCCCGGAGGGAAGTGTCCCCGGCAGAACAGCTCTGCCGGAGCCCTAGATTGGTTCCGCCAAGGTTGCGCCTCATGGCGGCGAAGTTTCGTCCCAAAAGGTTGCCTAATGTTTTATTCTCATCGAAAGACTTCATATAGGAGAAGATGGGCGTCGGAGAGCCACCAGGGGGCCCACGAGGTAGGGGGGCGTGCCCCAGGGGGGCACCCCCACCCTCGTGAGCAGGGTGTGGGCCCCCTGGCCTTCATCTTTGGCGACGATTTTTCTTTATTTATTTTAAGATATTCCGTGGAGTTTCAGGACTTTTGGAGTTGCGCAGAATAGGTCTCCAATATTTGCTCCTTTTCCAGCCCAGAATTCCAGCTGCCGGCATTCTCCCTCTTCATGTAAACCTTATAAAATAAGAGAGAATAGCCATAAGTATTGTGACATAACGTGAAATAACAGCCCATAATGCAATAAATATTGATATAAAAGCATGATGCAAAATGGACGTATGAACCGCGTTCCCCAACAGTGGTATCTGTGCCAGGTTTATGCATAGATATTATATGCACGAGTAGAACACACAGAGTTGTGGGTGATAATAGTCATACTACTTACCAGCATGTCATACTTTGATTCGAGTGTATTGTTGGATGAAGCGGCCCGGATTGACATTACATGACTGTGTTCATGAGACTGGTTCTACCGACATGCTTATGCACATAGGTGGCTGGTGGGTATCTATTTCTCCAACTTTAGTTGAATCGAGTGTGGCTACACCCGGTCCTTGTTGAAGGTTAAAACAGCACACTTGACAAAAGTTGTTGTGGTTTTGATGCGTAGGTAAGAACGGTTCTTGCTAGAAGCCCGTAGCAGCCACGTAAAACTTGCAACAATAAAGTAGAGGACGTCTAACTTGTTTTTGCAGGGCTTGCTGTGATGTGATATGGTCAAGGCATGATGTGATATAAATTGTTGTATGAGATGATCATTTTTTGTAACAAAGTTATCGGCAACTGGCAGGAGCCATATGGTTGTCACTTTATTGTATGCAACGCAATCGCCATGTAATTGTTTTACTTTATCACTAAGCCGTAGCGATAGTCATAGTAACAATAGTTGGTGAGACGACAACGATGCTATGATGGAGATCAAGGTGTCGCGCCGATGATGATGGAGATCATGAGCACAGGATGATGATGGCCATATCATGTCACATATTTTGATTGCATGTGATGTTTATACTTTATGCATCTTATTTTCCTTAGTACGGCGGTAGCAATATAAGATGATCCCTTACTAAATTTCAAGGTATAAGTGTTCTCCCTGAGTATGCACCGTTGCTACAGTTTGTCGTGCCGAGACACCACATGATGATCGGGTGTGATAAGCTCTACGTTCACATACAAAAGGTGCAAGCCAATTTTGCACATGCAGAATACTTGGGTAAACTTGACGAGCCTAGCATATGCAGATATGGCCTCGGAACACTGAGACCGAAAGGTCGAGCGTGAATCATATAGTAGATATGATAAACATAGTGATGTTCACCATTGAAAACTACTCCATCTCACGTGATGATCGGACATGGTTTAGTTGATTTGGATCACGTAATCGTTTAGATGACTAGAGGGATGTCTATCTAAATGGGAGTTCTTAAGTAATATGATTAATTGAACTTTAATTTATCATGAACTTAGTACCTAATAGTATTTTGCATGTCTATGTTGTTGTAGATCAATGGCCCGTGCTATCGTTCTTTTGAATTTTAATGCATTCCTAGAGAAAGCTAAGTTGAAATATGATGGCAGCAACTACAGGGACTGGGTCCGTAACTTGAGGATTATCGTCATTGCTGCAGAAAAGAATTACATCCTGGAAGCACCGTTAGGTGTACCACCCGCGCCAGCAACTACAAACATTGTGAATGCGTGACACACACGTGTTGATGACTACTCAATAGTTCAGTGTGCCAAGCTTTAGCCTTAGAACCGGGACTTCAACGATGTTTTGAACGTCATGGAGCATATGAGATGTTCTAGGAGTTGAAGTTAATATTTCAAGAAAATACCCGGATTGAGAGATATGAAGTCTCCAATAAGTTCTACAGCTGTAAGATGGAGGAGAATAGTTCTGTCAGTGAACATATACTCAGAATGTTAGGGTACCACAACCACTTGACTCAACTAGGAGTTAATCTTCCTGATGATAGTGTCATTGACAGAGTTCTTCAATCACTGCCACCAAGCTATAAAAGCTTCGTGATGAACTATAATATGCAAGGGATGAACAAGACTATTCTCGAGCTCTTCGTGATGCTAAAGGCTGTGGAGGCAGAAATCAAAAAGGAGCATCAAGTGTTGATGGTCAATAAGACCACTAGTTACAAGAAAAAGGGCAGAGGGAAGAAGGGGAACTTCAAGAAGAACAGCAAAAAGGTTGCTGCTCAAGAGAAGAAACCCAAGTCTGGACCAAAGCTTGAAACTGAGTGCTTCTACTGCAAAGGGACTGGTCACGGGAAGCGGAACTGCCCCAAGTATTTGGCGGATAAGAAGGATGGCAAAGTGAAAGGTATATTTGATATACATGTTATTGATGTGTACTTAACTAATGCTTGGAGTAGCGCCTGGGTATTTGATACTGGTTCTATTTCTCATATTTGCAACTCGAAACAGGGGCTATGGATTAAGCAAAGATTGTCTAAGGACGAGGTGACGATGCGCGTGGGAAATGGTTCCAAAGTCGATGTGATCGCCATCGGCACGCTACCTCTACATCTACCTTCGAGATTAATTTTAAACCTGAATAATTGTTATTTGGTGTCAGCGTTGAGCATGAACATTAAATCTGGATCTTGTTTAATGTGATACGGTTATTCATTTAAATCAGAGAATAATGGTTGTTCTATTTATATGAGTAATATCTTTTATGATCATGCACCCTTGATGAGTGGTCTATTTTTGTTGAATCTCGATAGTGACGATACACATATTCATAATATTGAAGCCAAAAGATGCAAAGTTAATAATGATAGTGCAACTTATTTGTGGCACTGCCGTTTGGGTCATATTGGTGTAAAGCACATGAAGAAAATCCATGGTGATGAATTTTTGGAATCACTTGATTATGAATCACTTGGTGCTAGTGAACCGTGCCTCATGGGCAAGATGACTAAAACTCCGTTCTCTGGAACAATGGAACGAGCTACTGACTTGTTGGAATACATACCGATGTATGTGGTCCAATGAGTATTGAGGCTCGTGGTGGGTATCGTTATTTTCTTACCTTCACAGATAATTTGAGCAGATATGGTTATATCTACTTAATGAAGCATTAGTCTGAAACATTTGAAAAGTTCAAAGAATTTCAGAGTGAAGTGGAAAATCATCATAACAAGAAAATAAAGTTTCTACGATCTGATCGTGGATGAGAATATTTGAGTTACGAGTTTGGTCTTCATTTAAAACAACATGGGATAGTTTCACAATTAACGCCACCTGGAACACCACAGTGAAATGGTGTGTCCGAACGTCGTAACCATACTTTGTTGGATATGGTGCGATCTATGATATCTCTTACTGATTTACTACTATCATTTTGGGGTTATGCTTTAGAGACGGCTGCATTCACTTTAAATAGGGCACCATTAAAATCCGTTGAGACGACGCCTTATGAACTGTGGTTTGGCAAGAAACCAAAGTTGTCATTTCTTAAAGTTTGGGTCTGCGATGCTTATGTGAAAAAGCTTCAACCTAATAAGCTTGAACCCAAATCGTAGAAGTGCATCTTTATAGGATACCCAAAGGAAACTGCTGGGTACACCTTCTATCACAGATCCGAAGGCAAAATCTTTATTCCTAAGAATGGATCCTTTCTAGAGAAGGAGTTTCTCTTGAAAGAAGTGACTGGGAGGAAAGTAGAACTTGATGAGGTAATTGTACCTTCTCCCTTATTGGAAAGTAGTTCATCACAGAAATCAGTTCCAGTGATTCCTACACCAATTAGAGAGGAAGTTAATGATGATGATCATGAAACTTCAGATCAAGTTACTACCGAACCTCGTAGGTCTTCTAGAGTAAGATCCGCACCAGAGTGGTACGGTAATCCTGTTCTAGAAGTCATGTTACTAGACCATGATGAACCTACGAACTATGAGGAAGCGATGATGAGCCTAGATTCCGTGAAATGGCTTGAGGCCATGAAATCTGAGATGGGATCCATGTATGACAACAAAGTGTGGACTTTGGTGGACTTGCCCGATGATCGGCAAGCCATAGAAAATAAATGGATCCTTAATAAGAAGACCGACACAGATGGTAATGTTACTGTTTACAAAGCTCGACTTGTTGCGAAAGGTTTTCAACAAGTTCAAGGAGTTGACTATGATGATACTTTCTCACCCGTAGTGATGCTTAAGTCTGTCCGAATCATGTTAGCAATTGCCACATTTTATGATTATGAAATTTGGCAAATGGATGTCAAAACTACACTCCTGAATGGATTTCTGGAAGAAGAGTTGTATATGATGCAACCAGAAGGTTTTTTCGATCCAAAGGGTGATAACAAAGTGTGCAAGCTCCAGCGATCCATTTATGGACTGGTGCAAGCCTCCCAGAGTTGGAATAAACGCTTTGATAGTGTGACCAAAGCATATGGTTTTGTACAGACTTTTGGAGAAGCCTGTATTTACAAGAAAGTGCATGGGAGCTCTATAGCATTTCTGATATTATATGTGGATGACATATAGTTGATTGGAAATGATATAGAATTTCTGGGTAGCATAAAGGGATACCTGAATAAGAGTTTTTCTATGAAAGACCTCGGAGAAGCTGCTTACATATTGGGCATCAAGATCTATAGAGATAGATCAAGACGCTTAATTGGACTTTCACAAAGCACATACCTTGATAAAGTTTTGAAGAAGTTCAAAATGGATCAGTCAAAGAAAGGGTTCTTGCCTGTGTTACAGGTGTCAAGTTGAGTCAGACTCAATGCCCGACCACTGTAGAAGATAGAGAGAAAATTAAAGTCATTCCCTATGCTTCAGCCATAGGTTCTATCATGTATGCAATGCTGTGTACCAGACCTGATGTGTGCCTTGCTATAAGCATAGCAGGTATGTACCAAAGTAATCCCAGAGTGGAACATTGGACAGCGGTCAAGAACATCCTAAAATACCTGAAAACAAAAAAGGACATGTTTCTCGTTTATGGAGGTGAAAAAGAGATCGTCGTAAATGGTTACATCGATGCAAGCTTTGACACTGATCCAGATGACTCTAAGTCGCAAACCGGATACGTATTTTTATTGAATGGAGGAGTGATGTCTACTACACAACCTTCTTCTTGTAGACGTTGTTGGGCCTCCAAGTGCAGAGGTTTGTAGGACAGTAGCAAATTTCTCTCAAGTGGATGACCTAAGGTTTATCAATCCGTGGGAGGCGTAGGATGAAGATGGTCTCTCTCAAACAACCTTGCAACCAAATAACAAAGAGTCTCTTGTGTCCCCAACACACTCAATACAATGGTAAATTGTATAGGTGCACTAGTTCGGCGAAGAGATGGTGATACAAGTGCAATATGGATGGTAGATATAGTTTTTTGTAATCTGAAAATATAAAAACAGCAAGGTAGCAAGTGGTAAAAGTGAGTGTAAATGGCATTGCAAAGCTAGGAAACAAGGCCTAGGGTTCATACTTTCACTAGTGCAAGTTCTCTCAACAATAATAACATAACTGGATCATATAACTATCCCTCAACATGCAACAAAGAGTCACTCCAAAGTCACTAATAGCGGAGAACAAACGAAGAGATTATTGTAGGGTACGAAACCACCTCAAAGTTATCCTTTCTGATCAATCTATTGAAGAGTCCATAGTAAAATAACACAAAGCTATTCTTTCCTTTCGATCTATCATAGAGTTCGTACTAGAATAACACCTTAAGACACAAATCAACCAAAACCCTAATGTCACCTAGATACTCCAATGTCACCTCAAGTATCTGCGGGTATGATTATACGATATGCATCACACAATCTCAGATTCATCTATTCAACCAACACAAAGAACTTCAAAGAGTGCCCCAAAGTTTCTACCGGAGAGTCAAGACGAAAACGTGTGCCAATCCCTATGCATAAGTTCACAAGGTCACTGAACCCACAAGTTGATCACCAAAACATACATAAGGTAGATCACGTGAATATCCCATTGTCACCACAGATAAGCACATGCAAGACATACATCAAGTGTTCTCAAATCCTTAAAGACTCAATCCGATAAGATAACTTCAAAGGGAAAACTCAATCCATTACAAGAGAGTGGAGGGGGAGAACCATCATAAGACCCAACTATAATAGCAAAGCTTGCGATACATCAAGATCGTGCCCAATCAAGAACAAGAGAGAGAGATCAAACACATAGCTACTAGTACATACCCTCAGCCCCGAGGGTGAACTACTCCCTCGTCGTCATGGAGAGCGCCGGGATGATGAAGATGGCCACCGGTGAGGGACCCCCCCTCCGGCAGGGTGCCGGAACAGGGCCCCGATTGGTTTTTGGTGGCTATAGAGGCTTGCGGCGGAGGAACTACCGTTCTATTGTGCTCCTGGATGTTTTTGGGGTATATGGATATATATAGGTGAAAGAAGTCGGTCAGGGGAGCCACGAGGGGCCCATGAGGGTGGGGACGCGCCTAGCGGGGTAGGTCGCGCCCTGGACCCTCATGGCCACCTCGTTGCTTCCTCGACGTCTACTCCAAGTCTCCTGGATTGCGTTTGTTCCAAAAATAACTCTCCCGAAGGTTTCATTCCGTTTGGACTCCGTTTGATATCCCTTTTCTGTGAAACACTGAAATAGGCAAAAAAACAGCAATTGGGGCTGGGCCTCCGGTTAATAGGTTAGTCCCAAAAATAATATAAAAGTGTATAGTAAAGCCCAATAAACATCCAAAACAGATAATATAATAGCATGGAACAATAAAAAATTATAGATACGTTGGAGACGTATCAAGCATCCCCAAGCTTAATTCCTGCTCGTCCTCGAGTAGGTAAATGATAAAAACAGAATTTTTGATGTGGAATGCTACCTAGCATAATTCTCAATGTAACTTTGTTTATTGTGGCATGAATGTTCAGATCCAATTGATTTAAGATAAAAGTTCAATATTGACATAAGAGTAATAACACTTCAAGCATACTAACAAAGTAATCATGTCTTCTCAAAATAACATGGCCAAAGAAAGTTATCCCTACAAAATCATACAGTCTGGCTATGCTCTATCTTCATCACACAAAATATTTAAATCATGCACAACCCCGGTTTTAGCCAAGCAATTGTTTCATACTTTAGTATTCTCAAACTTTTTCAATCTTCACGCAATACATGAGCGTGAGCCATGGATATAGCACTATATGTGGAATAGGATGGTGGTTGTGGGGAAGACAAAAAAGAGAAGATAGTCTCGCATCAACTAGGCGTATCAACGGGCTATGGAGATGCCCATTAATAGATATTAATGTGAGTGAGTAGGGATTGCCATGCAACGGATGCACTAGAGCTATAAGTGTATGAAAGCTCATCAAAAGAAACTAAGTGGGTGTGCATCCAACTTGCTCGCTCATGAGACCTAGGGCAATTTGAGGAAGCCCATCATTGGAATATACAAGCCAAGTTTTATAATGAAAAATTCCCACTAGTATATGAAAGTGACAACATAGGAGACTCTCTATCATGAAGATCATGGTGCTACTTTGAAGCACAAGCTTGGAAAAAGGATAGTAACATTGTCCCTTCTCTCTTTTTCTCTCATTTTTTTGGTGGGCTTCTTTGGCCTTTTGTTGGGCTTCTTGGGCCTCTTTTATTTTTCATAAATTCCGGAGTCTCATCCCGACTTGTGGGGGAA
This sequence comes from Triticum dicoccoides, assembly GCF_002162155.2. NCBI lineage: Eukaryota > Viridiplantae > Streptophyta > Magnoliopsida > Poales > Poaceae > Triticum > Triticum dicoccoides. The sequence goes on from NC_041389.1 coordinate 503,521,110, forward strand.
TCATAGTCTCCATTATCCTTTCCTCACTTGGGACAATGCTCTAATAATGAAGATCATCACATTTTTATTTACTTACAACTCAAGAATTACAACTCAATACTTAGAACAAAATATGACTATATGTGGATGCCTTCGGCGGTGTACCGGGATATGCAATGAATCAAGAGTGACATGTATGAAAGAATTATGAATGGTGCCTTTGCCACAAATACAATGTCAACTACATGATCATGCAAAAGCAATATGACAATGATGACGCGTGTCATAAATAACAGAACGGTGGAAAGTTTCATGGCAATATATCTCGGAATGGCTATGGAAATGCCATAATAGGTAGGTATGGTGGCTGTTTTGAGGAAGGTATATGGAGGGTGTATGGTACCGGCGAAAGTTGCGGCACAAGAGAGGCTAGCAATGGTGGAAGGGTGAGAGTGCGTATAATCCATGGAATCAACATTAGTCATGAAGAAGTCATATACTTATTGCAAAAATCTACAAGTCACCAAAACAAAGTACTACATGCATGCTCCTAGGGGAAGGGTTGGTAGGAGTTAACCATCGCGCGATCCTGACCTCCACACATAAGGAAGACAATCAATAAATAAATCATGCTCCAACTTCATCACATAACGGTTCACCATACGTGCATGCTACGAGAATCACAAACTTTTAACACAAGTATTCCTCAAATTCACAACTACCCAACTAGCATTACTGTAATATTACCATCCTCATCTCTCAAAACAACTATCAAGTATCAAATTGATCATAGTATTCAATGCACTTTATATTATAACCCAAGCAAATTACCATGATGTTCTAAAAGACTCTCAAAATAATATAAGTTAAGCATGAGAGATCATCTATTTCTTCAAAAACCACCGCCGTGCTCTAAAAGATATAAGTGAAGCACTAGAGCAAATGACAAACTACTCTGAAAGATATAAGTGAGGATCAAAGAGTAGTCGAATAATTATGCAACTATGTGAAGACTCTCTAACATTTAAGAATTTCAGATCTTGGTATTTTATTCAAACAGCAAGCAAAATAAAACAAAATGACATTTCAAGGATAGCACACATCATGTGAAGAAGCAAAAACTTAGGTCCAACCGATACTAACCGATAATTGTTGAAGAAGAAAGGTGGGATGCCTACCGGGGCATCCCCAAGCTTGGATGCTTGAGACTTCTTGAAATATTATCTTGGGGTGCCTTGGGCATCCCCAAGCTTGAGCTTTTGTGTCTCCTTAATTCCTTTTATATCTCGGTTTCCTAAATCTCGAAAGCTTCATCCACACCAAACTCAACAAGAACTCGTGAGATAAGTTAGTATAAACCAATGAAAAAACCTTATCATTCTCTACTGTAACAAAGCACCAAAATTATTATTTAACATTGAATACTAAATGTCTCTGCATAGTTAATACTTCTATCCTCAAATAGAATCATTAAACAAGCAAACATATGCAAACAATGCAAACATAACAGCAATCTGCCAAAACAGTACAGTCTGTAAAGAATGCAAGAGTATAAATACTTCCCTAACTCCAAAAATTATGAGAAAAATACTACACTGTAGAAATTTATCAGAGCTCAATATGCAAAAAGTTTCAACATTTTATCATTTTCTGACTTTTCTAGGGAATTTTGCAACAGCGGTAAACTTTCTGTTTTGAAAAAGCAACATGTATACTTGCAAAATAATCATGGTAAAGGCTATCCTTGACATTTTTATTGAAACTAAAGATGCAAAACATTATTCTAAATAACAGCAAGCAAATACTAACAAGATAAAATGATGCTCCAAGCAAAACACATATCATGTGGCGAATAAAAATATAGCTCCAAGTAAAGTTACCGATGAACGAAGACGAAAGAGGGGATGCCTTCCGGGGCATCCCCAAGCTTAGGCTCTTGGTTGTCCTAGAATATTACCTTGAGGTGCCTTCGGCATCTCCAAGCTTAGACTCTTGCCACTCCTTATTCCATAGTCCATCGAATCTTTACCCAAAACTTGAAAACTTCAACCACACAAAACTCAACACAAAACTCGTAAGCTCCGTTAGTATAAGAAAATAAAACCACCACTTTAGGTACTGTTGTGAACTCATTCTAAATTAATATTGGTGTAATATATACTGTATTCTAACTTCTCTATGGTTCATACCATCCGGTACTACTCATAGATTCATCAAAATAAGCAAACAACACATAGAAAACAGAATTTGTCAAAAACAGAACAGTCTGTAGTAATCTGTATCAAACGTATACTTCTGTAACTCCAAAAATTCGGAAATAAATTGGTGGACATGAGGAATTTGTGTATTAATCATCTTCAAAAATAATCAACCTAAAATCACTCTCCAGTAAAAAATGGGAGCTAATCTCGTGAGCGCTAAAGTTTCTGTTTTTTACAGCAAGATCACAAAGACTTCACCCAAGTCTTCCCAAAGGTTCTACCTGGCACAAACACTAATTAAAACATAAAATTACATCTAAACAGAGGCTAGATGAATTATTTATTACTAAACAGGAGCAAAATTAAAGAACAAAAGTAAAATTGGGTTGCCTCCCAACAAGCGCTATCGTTTAGCGCCCCTAGTTAGGCATGATGATTTCAATGATGCTCACATAAAAGATAAGAATTTAAACATAAAGAGAGCATCATGAAAAATATAACTAGTACATTTAAGTCTAACCCAATTCCTATGCATAGGGATTTTGTGAGCAAACAACTTATGGGAACAATAATCAACTAGCATAGGAAGGCAAAACAAGCATAACTTCAAAAATTTCAACACATAGAGAGGAAACTTGATATTATTGTAATATGTAGAAGCATATGATCGTCTCTCATAATAATTTTCAGTAGCATCATGAATGAATTCAACCATATAACCAGCACCTAAAGCATTCTTTTCATGATCTGCTTGCATAGAAATTTTACTACTCTCCACATAAGCAAATTTATTCTCATCAATAGTAGTGGGAGTATCATAAGAGACTCAAATACTATAAATTGTTTCCACATTAAAATAGTAATGTTCAGAAAAAGGGTAATCATAATCATGACATGTTTTATAAATATAATCATCACTACTTTTTATAGCATAAGTGTCATCACAATAATCATCATAAATAGGAGGCATGCTATCATCATAATAAATTTGCTCATCAAAACTTGGGAGGCTAAAAATATCATCTTCATTAAGCCTAGCATCCCCAAGCTTGGGACAAACATTAATTATAGCAAATATATTCTCAAACATGTCATTCTCATCAAACATAGCATCCCCAAGCTTGGGCCTTTTCATATCATAAGCATAATCACTCTCATCATTAATAGTATGGATAGCGCCAATAGTATAGCAATTATCATCATCACAATGAGTAATAGGAGCAACATCATTTGGGAGGGGTACCTTTTTACCCTTGCTTCTCCGTCTTTTCTTTTTCTTCTTCACATCGTGTGTGGATTTAACCCTCTTTTTTGAGCTCCTTATTAATGAGATTGGTTGAATAGAAAGCTCCTCCTCTTTACCTGGTTCATCATAAGAAATAATAGGAGGATATTGGGAAGTCTCTTCCCTTCCATTAGTATTCTCTTCATCTTCAATTTGCTTCCTTTTCTTTATGTAATTGGCAATGTAAGGATTTTCAATGCAATTCACCACACAATACAAAAAAAATTCTTCTAGATCAAAATCAAGAACTTTATCAAGGACAAATTCTGGCATATCTTTAGTTATACGTTTTATTTCTTCATAACCCAAAAGCAAACTAAGTTTACTATGATGTGCAAGGGAAATCAAGTCATCATAATTTTTGGACACGATACGATCATGAAACAATTTGCATTGGGGATTTAAATGATCACGTTCATTGCAAAGTTCACAAGGATGTCAAACAAAATTTTAAATTTTCAGCACAAACATCAAGCCTTTCTTGCAACCATTTAGTTTCTAAATACTTATGTCTCTTGAAAAATCTATCTTCCCTATTTGGTGTGTACTTGCAAACTCTATGCACTCCACAAAAGTTGACATGCTTATAAGAGACATTTTCATCATGACTAGTGCAATCATCATTAGTACTATGGATATTCAAAGAATTCATATTAACAACATTACAATCATGCTCATAATACAAAGATTTAGTGCCAAACATTCTATACATTCTTCTTCTAGCACTTGAGCACAATTTTCCTTTCCATCATACTCACGAAAGATATTAAAAAGATGAAGCGTATGAGGCAAACTCAATTCCATTTTTTGTAGTTTTCTTTTATAAACTAAACTAGTGATAAAACAAGAAACTAAAACATTCGATTGCAAGATCTAAAGATATACCTTCAAGCACTCACCTCCCCGGCAACGGCGCCAGAAAATAGCTTGATGTCTACTACACAACCTTCTTCTTGTAGACGTTGTTGGGCCTCCAAATGCAGAGGTTTGTAGGACAGTAGCAAATTTCCCTCAAGTGGATGACCTAAGGTTTATCAATCCATGGGAGGTGTAGGATGAAGATGGTCTCTCTCAAACAACCCCGCAACCAAATAACAAAGAGTCTCTTGTGTCCCCAACACACCCAATACAATGGTAAATTGTATAGGTGCACTAGTTCGGCGAAGAGATGGTGATACAAGTGCAATATGGATGGTAGATATAGGTTTTTGTAATCTAAAAATATAAAAACAGCAAGGTAGCAAGTGGTAAAATTGAGCGTAAACGGTATTGCAATGCTAGGAAACAAGGCCTAGGGTTCATACTTTCACTAGTGCAAGTTCTCTCAACAATAATAACATAACTGGATCATATAACTATCCCTCAACATGCAACAAAGAGTCACTCCAAAGTCACTAATAGTAGAGAACAAACGAAGAGATTATTGTAGGGTATGAAACCACCTCAAAGTTATCCCTTCTGATCGATCTATTCAAGAGTCCATAGTAAAATAACATGAAGCTATTCTTTTCGTTCGATCTATCATAGAGTTCGTACTAGAATAACACCTTAAGACACAAATCAACCAAAACCCTAATATCACCTAGATACTCCAATGTCACCTCAAGTATCCGTGGGTATAATTATACGATACGCATCACACAATCTCAGATTCTTCTATTCAACCAACACAAAGAACTTCAAAGAGTGCCCCAAAGTTTCAACCGGAGAGTCAAGACGAAAGCGTATGCCAACCCCTATGCATAAGCTCACAAGGTCAATGAACCCGCAAGTTGATCACCAAAACATACATCAAGTAGATCACGTGAATATCCCATTGTCACCACAGATAAGCACACATGCAAGACATACATCAAGTGTTCTCAAATCCTTAAAGACTCAATCCTATAAGATAAGTTCAAAGGGAAAACTCAATCCATTACAAGGGTGTAGAGGGGGAGAAACATCATAAGATCCAACTATAATAGCAAAGCTCGCGATACATCAAGATCGTGCCAAATCAAGAACACAAGAGAGAGAGAGAGAGAGAGAGAGAGAGAGAGAGAGATAGATCAAACACATAGCTACTAGTACATACCCTCAGCCCCGAGGGTGAACTACTCCCTCCTCATCATGGAGAGCGCTGGAATGATGAGGATGGCCACCGGTGAGGGACCCCCCCCCCCATCCGGCAGGGTGCCGGAACAGGGTCCCGATTGGTTTTTGGTGGCTACAGAGGTTTGTGGGGCGGAACTCCATATTGTGCTCCTGGATGTTTTCGGGATATATGGATATATATATATAGGTGAAAGAAGTCGGTCAGGAGAGCCATGAGGGGCCCACGAGGGTGGGGGGCGCGCCCAGGGGGGTAGGGCGTGCCCTGGACCCTCCTGGCCACCTTGTTGCTTCCCTGACGTCTACTCCAAGTCTCCTGGATCGCGTTTGTTCCAAAAATAACTCTCCCGAAGGTTTCATTCCGTTTGGACTCCGTTTGATATTCCTTTTCTGCGAAACACTGAAATAGGCAAAAAAAACAGCAATTTGGGCTGGGCCTCCGGTTAATAGGTTAGTCCCAAAAATAATATAAAAGTGTATAGTAAAGCCCATTAAACATCCAAAACAGATAATATAATAGCATGGAACAATCAAAAATTATAGATACATTGGAGACGTATCAAGGAGCTGTCAGTTGGTGCAGTTCCAAGCAAAGCGTCCCGACGAGATGTACATGTGAAGCGAAGTACATTGCTGCTTCAGAAGCAGCAAATGAAGGAGTTTGGATGAAGGAGTTCATATCCGATCTAGGTGTCATACCTAGTGCATTGGGTCCAATGAAAATCTTTTGTGAGAATACTGGTGCAATTGCCTTGGCAAAGGAATCTAGATTTCACAAGAGAACCAAGCATATCAAGATACGCTTCAATTCCATCTGTCATCAAGTGTCGGAAGGAGACATAGAGATTTGCAAGATACACACGAATCTGAATGTTGCAGACCCGTTGACTAAGCCTCTTCCACGAACAAAACATGATCAGCACCAAAGCTCAATGGTTGTTAGAATCATTACCATGTAATCTAGATTATTGACTCTAGTGCAAGTGGGAGACTGAAGGAAATATGCCCTAAAGGCAATAATAAAGTTATTATTTATTTCCTTATTTCGTGATAAATGTTTATTATTAGTGCTAGAATTGTATTAACCGGAAACTTAGTACATGTGTGAGTACATAGACAAAACATGTTGTCCCTAGTATGCCTCTACTTGACTAGCTCGTTAATCAAAGATGGTTATGTTTCCTAACCATAGACATGTGTTGTCATTTGATGAATGAGATCACATCATTAGGAGAATAATGTGATGGACATGACCCATCTGTTAGCTTAGCATTATGATCGTGAAAGTTTCGTTGTTACTGCTTTCTTCATGACTTATACAAGTTCCTCAGACTATGAGATTATGCAACTCCCGAATACCGGGGGAACACTTTGTGTGCTACCAAACGTCACAACATAAATGGGTGATTATAAAGGTGCTCTACAGGTGTCTCCGAAGGTGTTTGTTGGGTTGGCATAGATCGAGATTAGGATTTGTCTCTCCGTGTTTAGGAGAGGTATCTCTGGGCCCCCTCGGTAATACTCATCACTATAAACCTTGCAAGCATTGTGACTAATGAGTTAGTTGTGGGATGAAGTGTTACGGAACGAGTAAAGACACTTGTCGGTAACGAGATTGAACTAGGTATGTGATACGTCTCCAACGTATCTATAATTTTTGATTGCTCCATGCTACTTTATCTACTGTTTTGGACTATATTGGGCTTTATTTTCCACTTTTATATTATTTTTGGGACTAACCTATTAACCGGAGGCCCAGCCCAGAATTGCTGTTTTTTGCCTATTTCAGTGTTTCAAAGAAACGGAATATCAAACGGAGTCGAAACGGAATGAAACCTTCGGGAACGTGATTTTCTCACCAAACGTGATCCAGGAGACTTGGACCCTGCTCCAAGGAACAACAGAGGAGGTCACGAGGGTGGGGGCGCCCCCCCCCTCTAGGGCGCGCCCCCTACCTCGTGGGCCCCCTGTTGCTCCACCGACGTACTCCTTCCTCCTATATATACTTACATATCCCCAAATGATCAAAACAGGAGCCAAAAACCTAATTCCACCGCCGCAACTTTCTGTATCCACGAGATCCCATCGGAGCGGGCATCCACCACGGAGGGCTTCTACATCAACCCATAGCCCCTCCGATGAAGTGTGAGTAGTTTACTTTAGACCTTCGGGTCCATAGCTAGTAGCTAGATGGCTTCTTCTCTCTTTTTGGATCTCAATACAATGTTCTCCCCCTCTCTCGTGGAGATCTATTCGATGTAATCTTCTTTTTGCGGTGTGTTTGTTGAGACCGATGAATTGTGGGTTTATTATCCAGCTTATCTATGAATAATATTTGAATCTTCTCTGAGTTCTTTTATGTATGATTGAGTTATCTTTGCAAGTCTCTTCGAATTATCCTTTTGGTTTGGCCAACTAGATTGGTAGTTCTTGCAATGGGAGAAGTGCTTAGCTTTGGGTTCAATCTTGCGGTGTCCTTTCCCAGTGACGGAAGGGGCAGCAAGGCACGTATTGTATTGTTGCCATTGAGGATAACAAGATGGTTTTTTATCATATTGCATGAATTTATCCCTCTACATCATGTCATCTTGCTTAAGGCGTTACTCTGTTTTTAACTTAATACTCTAGATGCATGCTGGATAGCGGTCGATGAGTGGAGTAATAGTAGTAGATGCAGAATCGTTTCGATCTACTTGTCTTGGACGTGATGCCTATATACATGATCATAACCTAGTTATGCTCATAACTATGCTCAATTCTGTCAATTGCTCAACAGTAATTTGTTCACCCACCGTAGAATATCTATGATCTTGAGAGAAGCCACTAGTGAAACCTATGGCCCCCGGGTCTATTCTCATCATATCAATCTCCATTACTTTATTACTTGCTTTGTTTTTACTTTGCCTTTTACTTTTCAGTTTGCATCTCTATATCAAAAATACCAAAAAATATTATTTATCATCTCTATTAGATCTCACCCTCGTAAGTGACCGTGAAGGGATTGACAACCCCTAATCATGTTGGTTGCGAGTAGCTATTGTTTTGTGTAGGTACGAGGGACTTGTGCGTGGTCTCCTACTGGATTGATACCTTTGATCTCAAAAACTGAGGGAAATACTTACGCTACTTTGCTGCATCATCCTCTCCTCTTCGGGGAAATCCAACGCAGTGCTCAAGAGGTAGCAAGAAGAATTTCTGGCGTCGTTGCCGGGGAGGCTCACGCAAGCAAGTCAACTATACCAAGTACCCATCACAATCCCTATCTCTCGCATTACATTATTTGCCTCTCATTTTGCTCTCCCCCACTTCACCCTTGCCGTTTTTTTCGCCCTCTCTTTCCCAACCTCCTCCTCTTTTTTCGTTTGCCTTTTCCCGTTGCCTTTTTGTTTGCTTGTGTGTTGGATTACTTGTTTCCATGGCGCAACATAATACCAAATTGTGTGACTTCTCGAATACCAATAATAATGATTTCCTTAGTACTCCGATCGCACCTCTTAATAATGATGAGTCTTGTGAAATCAATACCGCTTTGCTGAATATTGTTATGAAAGATCAATTCGGCGGCCTTCCTAGTGAAGATGCCGCTACTCATCTAAACAATTTTGTTGATTTGTGTGATATGCAAAAGAATAAAGATACGGATAATAATATTGTCAAATTGAAGTTATTTCCGTTTTCACTTAGAGATCATGCTAAAGTTTGGTTTTCGTCTTTGCCTAAAAATAGTATTGATTCTTGGAACAAGTGCAAAGATGCTTTTATCTCTAAGTATTTTCCTCCCGCTAAGATCATCACTCTTAGGAACGATATTATGAATTTTAAACAACTTGATCATGAGCATGTTGCCCAATCTTGGGAAAGAATGAAATTGATGCTTCGCAATTGCCCTACTCATGGTTTGAATTTATGGATGATCATACAAAATTTTTATGCCGGATTGAATTTTGCTTCTAGATCTTTTAGATTCGGTCGCGGGAGGCACATTTATGGAATTACGTTAGGAGATGCTACCAAATTGCTTGATAATATTATGGCTAATTATTCTCAATGGCACACCGAAAGATCTTCTAGTAAAAAAGTGCATGCTATAGAAGAAATCAATATTTTGAGTGAAAAGATGGATGAACTTATGAAGATGTTTGCTACTAAAAATACTTCTCTTGATCCCAATGATATGCCTTTGTCTACTTTGATTGAGAATAATAATGAATCTATGGATGTGAATTTTGTTGGTAGGAATAGTTTTGGAAACAACGCGTATAGAGGGAATTTTAATCCTAGGCCTTATCCTAGTAATCCTTCTAATAATTATGGAAATTCCTACAATAACTCTTGTGGAAATTTTAATAAGATGCCCTCTGAACTCGAGAGTAGTGTTAAAGAGTTTATGAATTCATAAAAGAATTTTAATGCTTTGCTTGAAGAGAAATTGCTAAAGTTGATGATTTGGCTAGGAACGTTGATAGAATTTCTCTTGAAATTGATTCTTTAAAGCTTAGGTCTATTCCTCCTAGGCATGATATCAATGAGTCTCTCAAAGCCATGAGAATTTCCATTGATGAGTGCAAAGAAAGAACAGCTAGGATGTGTGCTTCAAAAGATGCCTTTATTAAAGCATGTTCTTCCAATTCCTATAAAAATCAAGATGAAGATCTAAAAGTTATTGATGTGTCCCCCATTAAATCTTTGTTTTTCAATATGAATCTTGATGAAACTGAATATGATCTTCCTTTACCTAGAAGGCGTTCTAAGAATTCGGAGTTTCTAGATCTTGATGATGAAATTTATGAAAGTGGGATTGAAAGAAATAAAAACCTAGATGTTGCTAAACCCACTATCTTGGATCTCAAGGAATTTAATTATGAAAATTGCTCTTTGATTGGTTGTATTTCCTTGTTGCAATCCTTGCTAGATTCTCCTCATGCTTATAGTCAAAATAAGGCCTTTACCGAACACATTGTTGATGCCTTGATGCAATCTTATGTAGAAAAACTTGAGTTGAAAGTTTCTATCCCTAGAAAACTCTATGATGAGTGGGAACCTACTATTAAAATTAAAATTAAAGATTATGAGTTTCATGCTTTGTGTGATTTGGGTGCTAGTGTCTTTACTATTCCCAAAACTTTGTGTGATTTGCTAGATTTCCGTGACTTTGATGATTGCTCTCTAAACTTGCATCTTGCGGATTCCACTATTAAAAGCCTATGGGAAGAATTAATGATGTTCTTATTGTTGCAAATAGGAATTATGTGCCCGTAGATTTTATTGTTCTTGATATAGATTGCAATCCTTCATGTCCTATTATTCTTGGTAGACCTTTCCTTAGAATGATTGGTGCAATCATTGATATGAAAGAAGGGAATATTAGATTCCAATTTCCCTTAAAGAAGGGCATTGAACACTTCCCTAGAAAGAAAATAAAACTACCATATGAATATATCATTAGAGCCACTTATGGATTGCCTACCAAAGATGGCAATACCTAGATCTATCCTTGCTTTTATGCCTAGCTAGGGGCGTTAAACGATAGCGCTTGTTGGGAGGCAACCCAATTTTATTTTGTGTTTTTTGTTTTTGCTTATGTTTAGGAATAAATAATCATCTAGCTTCTGTTTGGACGTGGTTTTATGTTTTAATTAGTGTTTGTGCCAAGTAGAACCTATAGGATAACCTACGATGATAGTTGATTTGATTCTGCTGAAAAACTGAAACTTTGCGTGCACGAATATAATTTTGTTAAATCATAGAAACGTGCTTTTGCGTTGATTCCTTTTTCTGCTATTCAATAGACAGATTTTCCAGGACTTCCTGTTTTGGTAGGATTTTTAGAGTTCCATAAGTTTGCGTTAGTTACAGATTGCTACAGACTGTTCTGTTTTTGACAGATTCTGTTTTACGTGTGTTGTTTGCTTATTTTGATGAATATATGGATAGTAAAATAGTTTATAATCCATAGAGAAGTTGGAATACAGTAGGTTTAACACCAATATAAATAAATAATGAGTTCATTACAGTACCTTTAAATAGTATTTTGTTTTCTTTCTCTAACGGAGCTCACGAGATTTCTATTGAGTTTTGTGTTGTGAAGTTTTCAAGTTTTTGGTGAATTCTTTTGATGGATTATGGAACAAGGAGTGGCAAGAGCCTAAGCTTGGGGATGCCCATGGCACCCCCAAGATAATCCAAGGACACCAAAAAGTCAAAGCTTGGGGATGCCCCGGAAGGCATCCCCTCTTTCGTCCACTTCCATCGCTAATTTACTTGGAGCTATATTTTTATTCACCACATGATATGTGTTTTGCTTGGAGCGTCTTGTATCATTTGCGTCTTTGCTTGTTAGTTTACCACAATCATCCTTGTTGTACACACCTTTTGAGAGAGCCATACATGAATTGGAATTTGTTAGAATACTCTATGTGCTTCACTTATATCTTTTGAGCTTGATAGTTTTGCTCATAGTGCTTCACTTATATCTTTTGAGCGTGATAATTTTTGCTCTAGTACTTCACTTAGATCTTTTAGAGCATGGTGGTGGATTTGTTTTAAAGAAACTATTGATCTCTCATGCTTCACTTAGATTATTTTGAGAGTCGTTAATAGCATGGTAATTTGCTTAATATTAATATACTTGGTGTTCAAGATATGTGAAACTTTCTTTTGAGTGAATTGAATACTAAGATAAGTTTGATGCTTAATAATTGTTTTGAGATATGGAGGTGATAATATCAAAGTCGTGCTAGTTGAGTGATTATGAATTCAAAGAATGCTTGTGTTGAAGTTTGCAAGTCCCGTAGCATGCACGTATGGTTAAAGTTGTGTAACAAATTTGAAATATGAAGTGTACCTGGCTTGTGCATCCTTATGAATGAAGGTCAGGGGCGCGTGATGGTTAACTCCTACCAACCTCCCCCCTAGGATCATGCGCGTAGTACTTGATTTTTGATGACTTCTAAATTTTTGCAATAAGTATATGAGTTCTTTTGACTAATGTTGAGTCCATGGATTATACGCATTCTCACCTTTCCGCCTTTTCTAGCCTCTTCGGTACCGTGCATTGCCCTTTCTCACCTTGAGAGTTGGTGCAAACTTCGCCGGTGCATCCAAACCCCGTGATACGATACACTCTATCACACATAAACCTCCTTATATCTTCCTCAAAACAGCCACCATACCTACCTATCATGGCATTTCCATAGCCATTCCGAGATATATTGCCATGCAACTTTCCACCGTTCCGTTCATCATCATCATGACATACTTTACTTTTGTCATATTGCCATTGCATGATCATGTAGTTGACATCGTATTTGTGGCAAAGCCACCATGCATTATTTTTCATACATGTCACTCTTGATTCATTGCACCATCCCGGTACACCGCCGAAGGCATTCATATAGAGTCATATCTTGTTCTAAGTTTTGAGTTGTAATCCTTATGTTGTAATCAATAGAAGTGTGATGATCATCATTAGTAGAGCATTGCCCAAAAAGAAAAGAAAAAGAAAGCAAAAAGAAAGGCCAAAAGAAAAAAAAAGGCCCAAAAAAAGAAAAAAAGAAAAAAGGGGCAATGCTACTATCTCTTTTTCCACACTTGTGCTTCAAAGTAGCACCTTGTTCTTCATGTAGTGAGTCTCATATATTGTGCTTCAAAGTAGCACCTTGTTCTTCATGTAGTGAGTCTCATAAGTTGTGTTTTTATACTAGTGGGAATTTTTCATTACAGAACTTGGCTTGTATAATCCTACGATGGGCTTCCTCAAATGCCCTAGGTCTTCATGAGCAAGCGAGTTGGATGCACACCCACTAGTTTTCTTTTTGTTGAGCATTCATAGCTCTAGTGCATCCGTTGCATGGCAATCCCTACTCCTCATGTTGACATCAATTAATGGGCATCTCCATAGCCCGTTGATTATCCTCGTCAATGTGAGACTTTCTCCTTTTTTGTCTTCTCCACACAATCCCCATCATCATATTCTATTCCACCCATAGTGCTATATCCATGGCTCAAGCTCATGTATTGCGTGAAAGTTGAAAAGGTTTGAGATTATTTAAGTATGAAACAATTGCTTGGCTTGTCATCGGGGGTATAGAAGTTGGGAACATCTTTGTGTGACGAAAATGAAGCATAGCCTAACTATATGATTTTGTAGGGATGAACTTTCTTTTGCCATGTTATTTTGAGAAGACATGATTGCTTTGATTAGTATGCTTGAAGTATTATTATTTTTATGTCAATATGAAGTATTATTATTTTTATGTCAATATGAGCTTTTGTCTGGAATCTTTCAGATCTAAATGTTCATGCCACAATTAAGAAGATTTACATTGAAATTATGCCAAAGTATCACTTCGCATCAAAAATTCTCTTTTTATCATTTACCTACTCGAGGACAAGCAGGAATTAAGCTTGGGGATGCCTGATACGCCTCCAATGTATCTATAATTTTTGATTGCTCCATGCTACTTTATCGACTGTTTTGGACTATATTGGGCTTTATTTTCCACTTTTATATTATTTTTGGGACTAACCTATTAACCGGAGGCCCAGCCCAGAATTGCTGTTTTTTGCCTATTTCAGTGTTTCAAAGAAACGGAATATCAAACGGACTCCAAACAGAATGAAACCTTTGGGAACGTGATTTTCTCACCGAACGTGATCCAGGAGACTTGGACCCTGCTCCAAGGAACAACATAGGAGGTCACGAGGGTGGGGGCGCCCCCCCTCTAGGGCGTGCCCCCTACCTCGTGGGCCCCCTGTTGCTCCACCGACGTACTCCTTCCTCCAATATATACCTACGTATCCCCAAACGATCAGAACAGGAGCCAAAAACCTAATTCCACCGCCGCAACTTTCTGTATCCACGAGATCACATCGTGGGGCCTGTTCTGGAGCTCCGCCGGAGGGGGCATCCACCACGGAGGGCTCCTACATCAACACCATAGCCCCTCTGATGAAGTGTGAGTAGTTTACTTCAGACCTTCGGGTCCATAGCTAGTAGATAGATGGCTTCTTCTCCCTTTTTGGATCTCAATACAATGTTCTCCCCCTCTCTCGTGGAGATCTATTCGATGTAATCTTCTTTTTGCGGTGTGTTTGTTGAGACCGATGAATTGTGGGTTTATGATCCAGCTTATCTATGAATAATATTTGAATCTTCTGTGAGTTCTTTTATGTATGATTGAGTTATCTTTGCAAGTCTCTTCGAATTATCCTTTTGGTTTGGCCAACTAGATTGGTAGTTCTTGCAAAGGGAGAAGTGCTTAGCTTTGGGTTCAATCTTGCGGTGCCCTTTCCTAGTGACAGAAGGGGCAACAAGGCACGTATTGTATTGTTGCCATCAAGGATAACAAGATGTTTTTTTTTATCATATTGCATGAATTTATCCCTCTACATCATGTCATCTTGCTTAAGGCGTTACTCTGTTTTTAACTTAATACTCTAGATGCATGCTGGATAGCGGTCGATGAGTGGAGTAATAGTAGTAGATGCAGAATCGTTTCGATCTACTTGTCTTGGACGTGATGCCTATATACATGATCATTACCTAGATATGCGCATAACTATGCTCAATTCTATCAATTGCTCAACAGTAATTTCTTCACCCACCGTAGAATATCTATGCTCTTGAGAGAAGCCACTAGTGAAACCTATGGCCCCCGGGTCTATTCTCATCATATCAATCTCCATTACTTTATTACTTGCTTTGTTTTTACTTTGCCTTTTACTTTTCACTTTGCATCTCTATATCAAAAATACCAAAAATATTATTTATCATCTCTATCAGATCTTACCCCGTAAGTGACCGTGAAGGGATTGACAACCCCTAATCGTGTTGGTTGCGAGTAGCTATCATTTTGTGTAGGTACGAGGGACTTGTGCGTGGTCTCCTATTGGATTGATACCTTGGTTCTCAAAAACTGAGGCAAATACTTACGCTACTTTGCTGCATCATCCTCTCCTCTTCGGGCAAATCGAACGCAGCGCTCAAGAGGTAGCAGTATGATGATACCGGCGATCGAATCTCGGGCAAGTAACATATGGATGACAAAGGGAACAATGTATGTTGTTATCCGGTTTGACCGATAAAGATCTTCGTAGAATATGTAGGAACCAATATGAGCATCCAGGTTACGCTATTGGTTATTGACCGGAGACGTGTCTCGGTCATGTCTACATAGTTCTCGAACCTGTAGGGTCCGCACGCTTAATGTTCGATGACGAATGGTATTATGAGTTTATGTGATATGATGTACCGAAGGTTGTTCATAGTCCCAGATGAGATCATGGACATGACGAAGAGTCTCAAAATGGTTGAGACATAAATATTAATATATTGGACATCTATGTTCGGAAATACATGACCAAAGGTGCTTCACTCCCCGGCAACGACGCCAGAAAAGAGTCTTTATGACCCACAAGTGTAGGGGATCTATCATAGTCCTTTCGATAAGTAAGAGTGTCGAACCCAACGAGGAGCAGAAGGAAATGACAAGCGGTTTTCAGTAAGGTATTCTTTGCAAGCACTGAAATTGTAGGTAACAGATAGTTTTGTGATAAGATAATTTGTAACGGGTAACAAGCAATGAAAGTAAATAAGGTGCAACAAGGTGGCCCAATCCTTTTTGTAGCAAAGGACAACCCTGGACAAGTTCCTATAATGAGAAAAGCGCTCCCGAGGACACATGGGAATTATCGTCAAGCTAGTTTTCATCACGCTCATATGATTTGCTTCGTTACTTTGAAAATTTGATATGTGGGTGGACCGGTGCTTGGGTATTGCCCTTTCTTGGACAAGCATCCCAGTTATGATTAACCCCTATTGCAAGCATCCGCAACTACAAAATAAGTATTAAGGTAGACCTAACCATAGCATGAAACATATGGATCCAAATCAGCCCCTTACGAAGCAACTCATAAACTAGGGTTTAAGCTTCTGTCACTCTAGCAACCCATCATCTACTTATTACTTCCCAATGCCTTCCACTAGGCCCAAACAATGGTGAAGTGTCATGTAGTCGACGTTCACATAACACCACTAGAGAAGAGAAAACATACATCTCATCAAAATATCGAACGAATACCAAATTCATATGACTACTAATAGCAAGACTTCATCCATGTCCTCAGGAACAAACGTAACTACTCACAAAGCATATTCATGTTCATAATCAGAGGAGTATTAATCTGCATTAAGGATATGAACATATCATGTTCGACAAAATAAACCAACTAGCATCAACTACAAGGAGTAATCAACACTACTAGCAACCCACAGGTACCAATCTGAGGTTTTGGTACAAAGATTGGATACAGGAGATGAACTAGGGTTTGAGAGGAGATGGTGTTGGTGAAGATGTTGATGGAGATTGACCCCCTCCCGATGAGAGGATCGATCGTGATGACGATGGTAATATCGATATTTATTGCATTATACGTCCATAATGCAAATTGTACGTATCAACTCCCACAAGCTTAGACCTCGCTTGTCCTCAAGCGAAAGCCAATATTGAAAAATATGTCCACATGTTTAGAGATAGAGGTGTCGATAAAATAAAATACGGACATGAGAGCATCATGATCATTCTTATAACGGCAACATATATATATATATATATATATATATATATATATATATATATATATTGTCATATTATTTCTTATTCTCAAGTAACAATCTATTCACAATGTCAAGTATGATTAAGAAACTTCATTGAGAACTAACAAACTATAATCTCAGTCATTGAAGCAATTGCAATTTATCATAACATCGGAAAGAGTCAATATAAGAGCTTTTCAGCAAGTCCACATACTCAACTATCATTTAGTCTTTCACAATTG
>NC_041389.1:503538859-503549407 GCF_002162155.2 Triticum dicoccoides
AGGAAAGGTGAAGATCACCTTGACTCTTGCATAATGTAAAAGATAGGCCCTTCGCAGAGGGAAGCAGAGATTGTCATGTGCTTTTATGGTTGGATGCATGAAATCTTAATGGAAAAGAACGTCACTTTATATTTCCACTTGTGATATGAACCTTTATTATGCAGTCTATCGCTTTTATTACTTTCATATCACAAGATCGTATAAAGCTTATTTTCTCCGCATTAATAAGTCATACATATTTACAGAGCAATTTTTATTGCATGTAACATGACAACTTACTTGAAGGATCTTACTCAATTCATAGGTAGATATGGCGGACTCTCATGGCAAAACTGGGTTTAAGGATATTTGGAAGCACAAGTAGTATCTCTACTTGGTGCAAGGAATTTGGCTAGCATGAGGGGGAAAGACAAACTCCACATGTTGGATGATCCATGAAAATATACTTTAACTGAGATGTGAGAAAACATAACCCATTACATTGTCTTCATTGTCCAACATCAACTCTTTAGCATGTCATACTTTAATGAGTGCTCATAATTATAGAATATGTCCAAGGTAGTGTATTTATATGTGAGAACCTCTCTTTGTTTATTACTTCCTATTAATTGCAACGATGACCAAAACTATGTTTGCCAACTCTCAACAACTTTTAATCATCATACTCTTTATATGTGAAGTCATTACTATCCATAAGATCAATATGATCTCTTTTATTTCTTTTATCCTTTTATGCACTTAAGATCATAGCAAGATAGCAAGCCCTTGACTCAACACTAAACTTTATAATATATAGCTCACGGACTCGATTACATAGAGGGATCACAAAGCAAAACTCAAAACTAATTCATACCAAAACTTTATTCTACTGGATCAAGATATTACTATAACGATCGAACTAAGTAAAACGGTAAAGATAGGAGTGTGATGGTGATATGATATCGGCGCAACTCCCCCAAGCTTGGTAGTTGCCAAGGGGAGTGACCATACCCATGTGATTATGTCTCCCTCTTCGGAGTTGGTGGTGTGATCTTCTTGGCGATGATGCCCCTCAAGATACGATTCTCCTCCTCAAGCTTATTTACTTGTTGCTTGAGGTCCATATTTTCCTTGCGGAGCTTGCCCATGACGGCTAAAGCTCCTTTCACCCAAGGATGTTGCATAGCTGCTGGAGAACGAGTGACACTCTTTTTCATATTTTCATAAGAAAGAAATTTGACATTGGAAGGGATGACCGAGTTTGGAATGGCTGAGCTCTGTAGTTCCCCCATCGTGAATCCGGCTTGGAATCGAGAGGTAACTTCTTGATCCTCCTCCATAGCATCTATCCTTTTCAAGTCGGCCTCCATCTCATCCTCCATTGATGGCCCAAAGTGATAAGCATCGTTGTTTGCTCCTGGGCCTGGCGTCGGGTGAGACACCCGACTCTCCCCGACTAACTCTTGAGAAGACATCTTGCTCTAAATCTGCGGCAGAAACAACTCGAAACAAAAACAGAGGATTTTTGCGTGATATGGTGGTCAAAACCTTCGAGGGATTACATAATGAATTTTTTACTGACCAAAAGAAGTATCGTGCAAGAAAACGGAGTCCGGAGAGCACACGAGATGCCCACGAGGCAGGGGGGCGTGCCCAGGGGGGTAGGGCGTGCCCTCCACCCTCGTGGATGCCTCGTGTCCTTCCCAGACTACTTCTTATTTTCCTATTTTCTTAAATATTCCAAAATGGAGAAAAATTGCTATTAGAACTGTTTTGGAGTCGGTTTACTTACCATACCACATACCTATTCCTTTTCGGAGTCTGAAACATTCTAGAAAGTGTCTCTTATGTATTCCTCCAGGGTCACGGTTTCAATAATATTAGTTTCAACATTTATAGGATTACCTGAGATATAATGTTTGATTCTTTGACCGTTCACCACCTTCGGATTTGTGCCTTCGAAGTTGTTGATTTTTACGGCGCCAGAACGATAGACCTCCTCGATAACGTAAGGACCTTCCCATTTAGAGAGAAGTTTTCCTGCAAAAAACCTTAAATGAGAGTTGAAGAGCAACACATAGTCACCTACATTAAACTCACGCTTTTGTATCCTTTTGTCATGCCATCTTTTAACTTTTTCTTTAAATAGTTTGGCATTATCGTAGGCCTGGGTTCTCCATTCATCAAGTGAGCTAATGTCAAATAACCTCTTCTCACCGGCAAGTTTGAAATCATAATTGAGCTCTTTAATGGCCCAATATGCCTTGTGTTCTAATTCGAGAGGTAAGTGACATGCTTTTCCATAAACCATTTTATATGGATTCATACCCATATGATTTTTATATGCAGTTCTATAAGCCCATAATGCATCATCAAGTTTCTTGGACCACTTCTTTCTAGATCTATTAACAGTCTTTTGCAAGATTAATTTAAGCTCTCTGTTACTCAATTCTACTTGCCCACTAGACTGTGGGTGATATGGAGATGCAATTCTATGATTAACATCATACTTAGCAAGCATTTTATGAAAAGCGCCATGAATAAAATGTGAACCACCATCAGTCATTAAGTATCTAGGGACTCCAAACCCCGGAAAAATAACTTCTTTAAGCATCTTAATAGAGGTGTTATGATCAACACTACTAGTTGGAATAGCTTCTACCCACTTAGTAATGTAATCAACAGCAACTAAAATATGCGTATACCCATTAGAGGCAGGAAATGATCCCATATAATCAAAGCCCCAAACATCAAATGGTTCAATAACAAGATAATAATTCATAGGCATTTCTTAACGTCTACTAATATTACCAATTCTTTGACATTCATCGGAAGACAAGACAAACTTACGAGCATCTTTGAAGAGAGTAGGCCAATAAAAACCGGATTGCAATACCTTATGTGTAGTTCTATCTCTAGCATGGTGTCCTCCATATGCCTCGGAGTGACACTTGCGTAGGATCTGTTCCTGTTCATGCTCAGGTACACAATGTCTAATAACACCATCTACTCCTTCTTTATAAAGGTGCGGGTCATCCCAGAAGTAATGTCTTAAATAAGAGAAGAACTTGTTCTTTTGCTGGTATGTGAAACTAGGTGGTATGAATTTAGCAACAATGTAGTTAGCATGATCAGCATACCATGGAGCAGTACGAGAAGCATTTATGACAGCTAATTGTTCATCAGGAAAGCTATCATTAATAGGTAGTGGGTCATCAAGAACATTCTCTAACCTAGACAAGTTTTCTGCAATGGGGTTCTCAGCTCCCTTTCTATCAATAAATATGCAAATCAAATTCTTGTAGCAAGAGAACCCATCTAATAAGTCTAGGTTTAGCATCTTTCTTTTCCATAAGATATTTAATAGTAGCATGATCAGTGTGAATAGTTACTTTAGAATCAACAATATAAGGTCTGAACTTATCACAAGCAAATACAACTGCTAACAATTCTTTTTCAGTAGTAGCACAATTTCTCTGAGCAATGTCTAGAGTTTAACTAGCATATTGAATAAATTTAGTTTCTTATCAACTCTTTGTCCTAGAACAGCACCTACAGCATAAACGCTAGCATCACACATAATTTCAAAGGGTAAATTCCAATCAGGTGGCTGAACAATAGGTGCGGAAATCAAAGCTTTCTTAAGTATTTCAAACGCTTCTACACAATCATCATCAAAGACAAAAGGAATATCTTTTTGCAATAGATTAGCCAGAGGCCTAGATATTTTAGAAAAGTCCTTAATGAACCTCCTATAAAAACCGACATGACCAAGGAAACTTCTTATACCTTTAATGTCCTTGGGACATGGCATCTTTTCAATAGCATCAACCTTAGCTTTATCAACTTCAATACCTCTCTCAGAAATTTTATGCCCCAAGACAATGCCTTCATTAACCATAAAGTGGCACTTTTCCCAATTCAAGACGAGAGTAGTATCTTCACATCTCTGCAAAACTCGATCAAGGTTGCTCAAGCAATCATCAAAAGAGGATCCATAAACGGAGAAATCATCCATGAATACCTCAAAAATCTTTTCACAAAAGTCGGAGAATATAGCCATCATGCATCTTTGAAAGGTAGCAGGTGCATTACATAAACCAAAAGGCATACGTCTATAAGCAAAAGTACCGAAAGGGCAAGTAAAAGTGGTCTTTTCTTGATCCTCAGCTGACACAGGTATTTGAGAGAAACTAGAGTAACCAACTAGAAAGCAAAAATGTGTATGTTTGGATAGTCTTTCTAGCATTTGATCAATAAAAGGTAAAGGGTAATGATCTTTTTAGTAGATTTATTTAATTTGCGGAAATCAATTACCATCCTATAACCTGTAATAATTCTTTGCGGGGTCAATTCATCTTTATCATTAGGAACGACACTAATACCTCCCTTCTTAGGGACACAATGGATAGGGCTTACCCACTGACTATCAGCAACATGATAAATTGTACCTGCCTCGAGGAGCTTTAGTATTTTCTTTATTACCACTTCTTTCATCCTAGGATTTAACTGTTGTTGGTGATCAGTAACTGGTTTAGCATCTTCTTCCAATTTTATTTTGTGTTGGCATAGAGTGGGACTAATGCCCTTAAGATCATCAAGAGTATATCCAATAGCAGCACGGTGCTTCTTCAGAGTTTTCAATAATCTTTCCTCTTCCTGCCTTGAAAGGTTAGCACTAATAATAGCAGGATATATCTTCTTTTCATCAAGATAAGCATATTTAAGAGTATCAGGTAATGGTTTAAGCTCAAACACGGGATCACCCTTGGGTGGTGGAGGATCCCCTAAGATTTCAACATGCAAGTTGTGTTTCAAAATAGGTCCCTATTTAAAGAATACTTCATCTATTTCCCTTCTTTCATTCATAAACATATCATTCTCATGATCTAGCAAATATTGTTCTAAAGAATCAGTAGGAGGCACGGCAATAGAAGCAAGACCAATAATTTCATCCTTACTAGGCAATTCTTTATCATGGGGTTGTCTACGAAATTTAGCAAAATTAAACTCATGAGACATATCCCCTAAGCCAATCGTAACAACATCCTTTTCGCAATCTATCTTAGCATTAACAGTTTTCAAGAAGGGTCTACCAAATATGATGGGACAAAAGCCATCTTGTGGGGAAGCAAGAACAAGAAAATCAGCAGGATATTTAACTTTCCCACACAAGACTTCAACATCTCTAACAATCCCAATTGGTGAAATAGTATATCTATTGGCAAGCTTATTTGTAACATCAATTTCTTCTACCTCAGCAGGTGCAATATCATGCATAATTTCTTCATATAAGAAATAAGGTATTGCACTAGCACTAGCACCCATATCACATAAGCCATGATAACAATGATCTCCTATTTTAACAGAAATAATAGTCATGCCTACAACGGGTCTATGTTTCTTAGCATCGGGTCCAGCAATTCTAGCAGCTGCATCACAGAAATAAATAACATGCCCATCAATATTATCAGCCAAGAAATCTTTAACCATAGCAATACTAGGTTCAACTTTAATTTGCTCAGGAGGTGTATATGTTCTAGTATTACTCTTACGAACAACAGCTGAAGCTTTAGCATGATCCTTTATCCTAACAGGGAAAGGTGGTTTCTCAATATAAGTAGTAGGAACAATAGGATCATTATAAGTGATAGTCTTTTCTTCAACTGTAGTAGGTGCAACTGGGAGGATTATATTTAAACCACTTCTCCTTAGGGAGATGAACATGAGTAGCAAATGATTCACAGAAATAAGCTACTATCTCAGAGTCAAGCCCATATTTAGTGCTAAATCCACGAAAAGCATCGGTATCCATAAAAGATTTAACACAATCAAACTTAGGTGTCATACCTGACTCCTTACCATCTTCGGAATCCCAATCTTCAGAGTTGCGTTTAATTCTTTCCAATAAAACCCATTTGAATTCAATAGTCTTCATCATAAAACACCCAACACAAGAAGTATCGAGCATGGTGCGATTGTTGAGAGAAAGCCGAGCATAAAAGTTTTGAATAATCATTTCTCTTGGGAGCTCATGATTGGGGCATGAATATAACATTGACTTAAGCCTCCCCAAAGCTTGAGCGATGCTTTCTCCTTCGTGAGGGCAAAAATTGAATATATAATTATGATCACGATGAACAAGATGCATAGGATAAAACTTCTGGTGAAATTCCAATTTCAATCGTCTATAGTCCCAGGATCCCATATCATCACATAGCCTATACAATGTCAATGCGTCTCCTTCAAAGATAAAGGGAAAACCTTCTTCTTAATAACATCATCGGGCATACCTGCAAGCTTAAATAATCCACAAACTTCATCCACATAGATAAGGTGTAAATCGGGATGCAATGTTTCATCTCCTACAAAGGGATTAGCTAGCAGTTTCTCTACCATACCCGAAGGAATTTCAAAGTAAACATTTTCAATAGGTTCATTAGGTTGAGGAGCAACTCTTTGCTCTATTGGTCGGGGTGAAAATACCCCGAACAAGCCCCACAAAGGATTAGTTTCCATAGTAACAAGTGACAGTAAATTTCAGCACACTATATAAATGTTTCCTTACCAAATTCCACTTACCAAAGGCGCTTCACTCCCCGGCAACGGCGCCAAAAAAGAGTCTTGATGACCCACAAGTGTAGGGGATCTATCATAGTCCTTTCGATAAGTAAGAGTGTCGAACCCAACGAGGAGCAGAAGGAAATGACAAGCGATTTTCAGTAAGGTATTCTCTGCAAGCACTGAAATTGTAGGTAACAGATAGTTATGTGATAAGATAATTTGTAACGGGTAACAAGCAATGAAAGTAAATAAGGTGTAGCAAGGTGGCCCAATCCTTTTTGTAACAAAGGACAAGCCTGGACAAGTTCTTATAATGAGAAAAGCGCTCCCGCGGACACATGGGAATTATCATCAAGCTAGTTTTCATCACGCTCATATGATTCGCGTTCGTTACTTTGATAATTTGATATGTGGGTGGACCGGTGCTTGGGTACTGCCCTTTCTTGGACAAGCATCCCACTTATTATTAACCCCTATTGCAAGCATCCGCAACTACAAAAGAATTATTAAGGTAGACCTAACCATAGCATGAAACATATGGATCCAAACCAGCCCCTTACGAAGAAACTCATAAACTAGGATTTAAGCTTCTGTCACTCTAGCAACCCATCATCTACTTATTACTTCCCAATGCCTTCCTCTAGGCCCAAACAATGGTGAAGTGTCATGTAGTCGAAGTTTACATAACACCACTAGAGGAGAGACAACATACATCTCATCAAAATATCGAACGAATACCAAATTCACATGACTACTAATAGCAAGACTTCACCCATGTCCTCAGGAACAAACGTAACTACTCACAAAGTATATTGATATTCATAATCAGAGGAGTATTAATATGCATTAAGGATCTGAACATATAATCTTCCACCAAATAAACCAACTAGCATCAACTACAAGGAGTAATCAACACTACTAGCAACCCACAGGTACCAATCTGTGGTTTTGGTACAAAGATTGGATACAAGAGATGAACTAGGGTTTGAGAGGAGATGGTGCTAGTGAAGATGTTGATGGAGATTGACCCCCTCCTGATGAGAGGATCGATGGTGATGACGATGGTGATGCTCCCCCCCCCCCCCGGAGGGAAGTTTCCCCGGCAGAACAGCTCCGCCGAAGCCCTAGATTGGTTCCGCCAAGGTTATGCCTCGTGGTGGCAGAGTTTCGTCCGGTGAGCTTGCTTATGATTTTTTCTAGGGTAAAAGACTTCATATAGCTGAAGATGGGCACCGGAAGGCTGCCAGGTGGCCCACGAGGCAGGGGGCGCGCCCAGGGGGGTAGGGTGCGCACCCCCACCCTTGTGGATGGTGGGTGTCCCCCCTCAGGTATTTCTTCTGCTCAATATTTTTTTATTAATTCCCAAAATGACTTTCGTGGAGTTTCAGGACTTTTGGAGCTGTGCAGGATAGGTCTCCAATATTTGCTCCTTTTCCAGCCCAGAATCCCAGCTGACGGCATTCTCCCTCTTCATGTGAACCTTGTAAAATAAGAGATAATAGCCATAAGTATTGTGACATAACGTGAAATAACCTGCCGTAATGCAATAAATATCGATATAAAAGCATGATGCAAAATGGACGTACCACTCCTCCCTTGGTCGGCCTCCTCCTCCCTCCCTCCTTTATATACGGGGGAGGGGGGCACCCGATAGACACACAAGTTGATCTTTTAGCCGTGTGCGGTGCCCCCCTCCATAGATTTCCACCTCGGTCATATCGTCGTAGTGCTTAGGCGAAGCCCTGCACCGGTAACTTCATCATCATCGTCACCACGCCGTCGTGCTGACGGAACTCTCTCTCGGCCTTAGGTGGATCTAGAGTTCGAGGGACGTCACCGAGCTGAACGTGTGTAGATTGCGGAGGTGTCGTGCGTTTGGTACTTGATCGGTTGGAGCGCGTTCGACTACATCAACCGTGTTACTTAACCGCGTTACTTAACGCTTCCGCTTTCGAGCTACGAGGGTACGTGGACACACTCTCCATCTTGTTGCTATGCATCACCTAGAAAGATCTTGCGTGATCGTAGGAATTGTTTTTGAAATTACCGCGTTCCCCAACAAAGTCATTATGTTTCATGGCTTGAGGATCTTGATGTTGTGAAGGAAAATTATTTTCCTGAACTTGAAAGTCTTAGTACTCAAAACGTGTGACCAATGGTGGTCGTATTGAACTACGGTCACATCTGTTTAGTAAAGATGGTAAGATTTTTACTACTTTTCCTCAGTGCATCTTTTGCATACATTATTTTTAAGCTAAACTTCATTTTGCTAAGTATGTTACTATACAATGTTCGTCAACAGGGACTCCCGATGATAGTTCTGCCTCAGTGGATCGAGACTAAAGGTCGCATGTCAATGGTTAACTTACGGCCAAAACATCCTACAATGCACATGAGTGCATTCAGGATTTCTAAATCCGAGGAATGCTTAATAGTGAAAGACTGGAGCAAAGTTGTGAAGGATCGCAGAGAAGTACTAGGGGGCAGCAATGAGAAGCGCATCCCATGATTAGGAAACAGGTTCATCTGCATGCTCCAATATAATGAATCAGGAGAGCTACACATGTTCTATGCTATTTTACCTGAGAGAGAGTAGCAGGAGTGATTATCTAGTTCATGCACTTAGTACTTGTCCTCTCATGTCCTTGCTCTTCATCCTGAACTTAATCTCAAAGTGATTTGCTTTTGTGGTCTTATGAATGCTTATAATCTCATGACCATGTTGAACTCGATGATATCTTTGCTTCTGGTACAAGTGAATGTTTCTTCTTTAAGCTAGTGTTGGTGGTGATTAGATAGCGGTAATGACTATGATGATTAAATTAGGTAATGACGACTATGATGATTATTATCTAGTTAGCGTTGTTGGTGATGATATGATGCAAGAGTTTTTATATTAATATGATGATGATGATGATGATGAGTTATTATATCATTTATGAAAGAAATCGCGGATTAGTTTCAACTGGATGGATCCTAGCTAAGTGATCAAGTAATATGGATAATCCATATCCATTTTACTTGATCACTTAGGATCCATATCCACTTAAAACTAATCCGCAATACTTTCACCTAGTGATTTAACAACTCATTATAACGTAAAAACAATCTCTAAATTAAATGGAAATACAAAATTAAAAGAAAAATAAAAGATAAAACCAAAACCCCCAAACCTTTAGTACCGGTTGGTGCTACCAACCGGTACTAAAGGTCTCCCAGCCCCGGCACTGGCTCGTGCCACGTGGTGGCCCTTTATTGGCGGTTCGTGCTGAACCGGTACTAAGGGGGGGGGGGCTTTAGTCCCCACCCTTTAGTGCCGGTTACATAAACGACACTAAAGGGTCTTATGAACCGGTGCTAAAGCCCGGTTCTGCACTAGTGACGCCAGTTCAGCGAAAACCAATCAAATCAAAGAACATATATAAAACTGTAAGCTGACAACGTACTACCACTGATAATGATGCGGTGGATGTTTATTAGCTGATAAGTATAATGTGAAGTTATGAGATGTTGGAGATTGTAATCACTTAGATTTTGCAGTGTCGTTTTAGTAGTAAGTCATGAAAGTCTGAACGGCACAAGGTGAAATCATGTAGAGTTTCACGGGTCTGCCGTGTAAGTCTACATGATTTCTCCTTGGACCACGATTGGAGTCGGGGTCCAATTAAATCTCTTCTGAACGGCACATTAGGCGGAAATGATTCCATTACCGTGGCGATAGTATCATCCTTATGACACACAATTGTATAGAGCCGGATAATGTTTCCAGAGTGTCGCATTTCCTAGCAGGATATTGTTATTATATTTTAAAAAATAATAACCATCTAGTGAATCATCCAAAGCATGCATGAGCGTTAACACATTAAAATAACCGACATGTATACATGAAATATTATTAGTAAACACCTAAAATGCAACAAAACATTATTTTTTGCGAACACTAACAACAAAAAATTGTTCATATGAAATAGGAACATACCCTTGTAAACACACTGTCACAGTGTT